>NC_143029.1:51493541-51651250 GCF_057628025.1 Oncorhynchus mykiss
TCTGCTAAGATCAGATGATTCTCTCTCTCTCGTTAACTGTGGTGGTGACGTGTATGCAGTTTATTTGTGATGCACTTTTTCCTAAACCCAAAGTGCTGTGGACTCGAGAATGGCTCTGGCCGACAGTAGTACACTATATAGGGAATACAGTGCCATTTGGGACACACTCTACAACTGGAGGGGGCAGTGACTTGGATGATTTGGATATCCTACGGCATCCTGTGGGCCCTTCTCAAGTTCTCAATAACCATTTACATGTATGTGTACAGCATGTGTCTGTCTTTAACTCCCTCTCTCTCTGTTCTGGTCTTTAAAAAAGGGATATTTTCTTCCTCCAGTATGGACATGCTGACTGTGTGGTTTTTCCAGCACACAACCTCATTCCTTGTCTTCTATTTGGACTTGGTTTAGAAACTAAAGCCAACTTCTATGACTCCAACTCCCTCCACCTAACCCCTCTTTTTCTCCTCCCAACTCTCTCTCTTTCTGTGTCTTTGTGTCTCACACACATGCACGCACACACACTTTCTCTCTATCGCTACATCCAGTTTGTTCTGTCCTGGTGTCTCTCCAACAGCAACAGGGTCTCAATCTCCGCTCTGTGTGCAGGACATAAGTCCATAGGATAAAAGCTGCCAGTGGGGCTTTCACGCAGGGAGGAAAAACAGCATTGTATTTTAAATAATTGGGCCAAAACAGTGAGTGAGTGAGTGAGTGAGTGAGTGAGTGAGTGAGTGAGTGAGTGAGTGAGTTTATATGTGTGTGTGTGAGGGGTTGAGAGGTAATGCATGTGTGATAGACAATCGATTTTTAGAGGTCACACTCTTATCACCTTTTTTTCCCCCTATCTCGAACCTTAAAGGGTTATTTGGCTGTCCCAATAGGAGAACCAATAGCAGAACCTTTTGAAGAACCTTTTTTGGTTCCAGATAGAACCCTTTTGGTTCCAGTAGAACCATTTCCACAGAGGGTTCTAATTGGAAACCAAAAAAGGGTTCTACCTGGAACCAAAAAGGGTTTTCTTATGGGGACAGCAGAAGACCCCTTTTTTCTAAGAGTGCAGATGTCTATCAGATGGTCATTAAGTGCACCAAATCCAACCTGTTTGCCTGATTGGTTCAGACTACTAAATACAACTTTCCTATCTATTCAGTTCTAAAATTAAAACAACCCATTCTGATTTGAATGACCAACTTCTACCCACGGTCAATAACAGCACATTCAACTAGCAGAGAAATAGAAGAAAAAGCAACTTTTTCTCTTACCTTTAACAATTTTGGTGTTCTCCACTGTAACCTGATGTGAGGGTGTCAGAGTATCCACTCCAGTCTGAGTTCCAGTACTTCTCCAGTCACTTCTCTCTCATCTCAGCCCTGCCTGTCTGTCTCTCTCCTAGAAGGAGGTACCATCAGGGAGAGTGGGATGCCGTGGCTGCTTGGCAAATACCTCTTTAGAATCCTCTCATAGCACAAGTTTTGTTGTTGTGTGTAAAGAGCAGAGTGGGGAGGGGTTTCAGAGCATGACTTTCTCCCTCTGTCCAATGAGACTGCGGGTGGGGGCCCACACAGAGCGGCCACACCCATGTCATAGGATATCGACCAATAGGAGCATGCAGGTGGTGCCCCTTACTCAAAGCAGCTCACCCCAGACCCTGGCAGCTGGTAGTGGGTTTTCAAAATAAACTCCCCTAGGTAGTCAGTGAGGGTACTGTGTGCAGTGTTCCCTCAAAACACACAGACACAGTTCTTTTTTCACTCAAGTAATGCATTTTTATACATGAAAATACTCACACCACACACACACACAGTTCTTTTTTAACTCAGCAAATGGCACTTCATATGCATGGACACACATACACACAGGCAACTTGTGCAAACTTATCCTCTGTTATGTGGCCCTTTATAATCAAGAAAATAACAAGGAGGCAGCGATGTGGGGGGCAATTCACAGGGGTTAATGCACAGGACATACCTCTTATTCCTCATGAGTTCCCTTCCCCCCCTTGACCACCATCCTGTCTACCCCCTCTTCACAATGCTACAATCGTCCCCTTGTCGTAAGGCCATTATTGTCAAAAACCAGCCCTGCGACCCCTCCTTCCACCAAGGAGCCCTATGACCCATCCTTCCACCAAGCTACTGTTTGCTAGAGCAATTAAGGTGTGTGTGTGTGTGTGTGTGTGTGTGTGTGTGTGTGTGTGTGTGTGTGTGTGTGTGTGTGTGTGTGTGTGTTTGTGAAGTGGGGCAATCTTCTTAGGCCAAGATAAATATAATCCAAGCAGCAATAGAGGAAGAATGTACCCCTAAAAAAAAGGGAAATATTTCAACAAGTTTGCAGCCTGTGCACAAACTAACACATCTTATTGACTTACTCAAAATAACATTCAGAATTCCATTAAGCAGAAAGAGATGCCCACAGAGCCATAACCACAGCATTTCACATTCACAGTGTTCATAACACGGATGGAAAAGGAATTAGCGAAGAAAGGCTCATTTTCCATTACACACACAGACCACTGACTCCGAAAGGGATTGTGGTTTTACTGAGGGCAAAAAAAAACATTTTATTGGACAAAAGCACTGCTGACTGACCACATACTGCAGTGTACACAACAGAAAACTCAGAGCTGCTTTAGTTGGTTATGGCAGCTACAGTATAAAGAGAAGAAAACATCCTAAAGTATTTAAAAATGGATTGCAATTGGAAGGTACTTGGACATGATTTGCACATGAAGTGTGAAAATGCTAATATGCATTAAGTATACAAAACATTAAGAACACCTGCTCTTTCCATGGCATAGATTGACCAGGTGAATTAAGGTGAAAGCTAGGATCCCTTATTGCTGTCCCTTGTTAAATACACTTAAATCAGTGTAGATTAAGGGGAGGAGACAGGTTAAATAAGTATTGTCAAGCCTTGAGATAATTGAGACATGGATTGTGTGTGTCCCATTCAACAAGACAAAACATTTAAGTGCCATTGTGAGGGGCATGGTAGTACGTGCCAGGCTCACCTGTTTATGTCAAGAACTGCAACACTGATGGGCTTTTCATACTCAACAGTTTTCCTTATGTATCAAGAATCGTCTCCCACCCAAAGGACATCCAGCCAACTTGACACAACTGTGGGAAGCATTGGAGTCAACATGGGCCAGCATCTCTGTGGAACGTTTTCGACACCTTGTATGTAAGAGTCCATACTCTGACGAAGGGGGTGCAACTCAATATTAGGAAGGTGTCCCTGATGTTTGGTATACTCAATGTAAGTACCAATGACTTGCATTGGATTTGTGCCAGAAATGCTAAAACGTTACCATTTGAAACAGTGGCCAGGTAAACAAAACCAAAGCATGGACTGCTGTCATAGCTAGTCCATAGGCTGCTTACAAGGTAAGGAAACATGGAAATATGTCATTTTGTCATTTGGGTGAACTATCCCTTTTAAGTGCTAATGTAGGCTAGTTGAAGATCATTATCTTTTGATTTGTACCAAGACAGCAAATTATGTAGAGGTTTTGTTTTTACCTGTACAAATCCTTGTTCTGTCTACTGTACATGCATTTTCAATGTAAACTTTCCCCTTTTGCCTATCTTGTTCATTTGCCAAGAATGCCCTCTAGTGATGAAAGGTAATCATCACATAAAGTTGTAACTAAGGTTAGTAGTTTAAAAATATATATATATCTATATAAACAATATCCCAGGGTTTGGGATATTGGTGTGGTTCCCAAACGTTTTATAGTCCAGGACCCTTTCAAACATTCAACCTCCAGCTGCGTACCCCCTCTAGCACCAGGGTCAGCGCACTCTCAAATGTTTGTTTTTTTTTGCCATCATTGTAAGCCTACATGAATTAAACATAAGAATGAGTGTGAGTTTTTGTCACAACCCGGCTCGTGGGAAGTGACAAAGAGCTCTTATAGAACCAGGGCACAAATAATAACATAATAATCATAAATCATGTTGCTCTTTATTTAGCCATCTTACATATTAAACCTTAGTTGGTCATCACAAATTGTGAATAACTCACCACAGGTTAATGAGAAGGGTATGCTTGAAAGGATGCACATAAACTCTGCAATGTTGTATTGGAGAGAGTCTTGGGAAGTGGGGCAAATCATTTCCACACACAGTCTGTGCCTTTATTTAGTTTTCATGCTAGTGAGGTCTGAGAATCCACTCTCACATAGGTACGTGGTTGCAAAGGGCATCAGTGTCTTAACAGCCAAGGCAAGATACTCTGAGCGCAGCCCAATCCAGAAATCTAGCAGTGGCTTCTGATTAAATTGTTGCAATTGCGCACCCAGGTCACTCAGGTGCTTCACTATATCACATTTGACATTTTCCCCATAAGCTTGAGTTAATTTGCACACAAAACAAATCATACAATGATGGAAAGGCCTGTGTGTTGTCCTTATTAATGCAGACAGAGAAGAGCTCCAATTTAATCATAGCCTTAATTTTGTCCCGCACTTTGAATATAGTTACGGAGAATCCCTGTAATCATAGATTCAGATCATTCAAGCAAGAAAAAACATCACCCAGATAGGCCAGTTGTATGAAAAACGTGTCATCATGCAAGCGGTCAGACAAGTGAAAATTATGGTCAGTAAAGAAAACTTTCATCTCGTCTCTCAATTTAAATTTTTTTTTCAATTCTTTGCCCCTTGATAACCAGCGTATGTTGTAAAAGCATATTGCAGAAAATACACGAGAGTTCAGGGGCCTTGCTTCAACAACGTTAACCATTTTCACTGTAGTGTCCAAAACGTCTTTCAAGCTGTCAGGCATTTCCATGGCAGCAAGTGTCACGACTTCCGCCGAAGACTTTCTCCTTGTTCGGGCACCGTACGCGGTCGACGTCACCGGTCGACGTCACCGGTCTTCTAGCCATCGCCGATCCACCTTTCATTTTCCATTTGTTTTGTCTTTGTTTTCTACACAGCTGGTTTCGTTCCCCAATTACATGTTCATGTATTTAACCCTCTGTTTCCCCCGTGTTTTTGTGCAAGATTGTTTATGTGTTCATTCGGTACGTTTTGGCTGGTTTTCGATGGGTGCTGTTTAGACCCGTGCGTAATTGATTACCGTTTATTGTTGGTCAAGTGTATGTTTACCTTGTGCCTTTATTTTGAGTAAAGTGCGTTGCTCACTCATTCTGCTCTCCTGCGCCTGACTTCATATACCAGCTACACCCACC
The DNA here is from genome assembly GCF_057628025.1 of Oncorhynchus mykiss. Classification (NCBI taxonomy): domain Eukaryota; kingdom Metazoa; phylum Chordata; class Actinopteri; order Salmoniformes; family Salmonidae; genus Oncorhynchus; species Oncorhynchus mykiss. Next base: position 51,498,741 of record NC_143029.1, read on the forward strand.
TTCTGACAGCAAGATCCTCTCGGGGGATGCTGCAGTGTACCCAAGTGGCGTCAGGAGCAACTGCTTGCACGCGCGTTACCACTCCACTATGTCTCCCTGTCATGGCTTTTGTGCCATCAGTACAGATACCAACAGATCTTGATCACCAAAGTCCATGTGGTGTCACAAAGCTGTCCAGTACTTTAAAAATATCCTCACCTGTTGTCCTGGTTTCCAGTGGTTTGCAGAAGAGGGTGTCTTCCTTATTTGGCGCTCTGCAATTTCACTGGATGTTGTCAAATCTATCCCACTTAACCGGATTGGCGTGTGAAGGGATCACTAAGAGGTTAATTGACCCCCCATAAATGTAACGGACATATACCAGGAGCTGTGCCAGGCCCGCCACATCTGTTGACTTATCCAGCTGTAACGCATAGAATTCACTAGCTTGTATGCGAAGCAGTAATTGTTGCAAAACATCTCCTGCCATGTCACTGATGCCTCTTGAAACAGTGTTGTTTAATGAAGACATTGTCTGTATAGTTTTTTGGGCCTTTTCCCCCAGAATTGTCCCAGCCATATCCGCGGCAGCAGGAAGAATTAAGTCCTCCACAATAGTATGGGGTTTGCCTGTCCTAGCCACTCAGTATCTCACCACATAAGACGCTTCTAGCCCCTTCTAATTAATGGTATCTGTTGCTTTTATACATGTCTTACTATTCGAAAGTCGTCTTAATTCTCACTCAAAAAACTTCTGTCGCTTATTTTTCAAATTGGCATGTTTCGTTTCTAAATGTCTGCACAAGAGTGAAGGTTTCTTCGAGTTGTGAGATAGTACTTTTGCACATATAACACACTGTGGATGAGGAAAGGCACTACTCCCAATATAAGTGAACCCCAAATCAATGTAGTTCTCATCATATTTGAGCCTCTTCGATGGTCCAACGTCCCTGTCTGTTGTTCGGTGCTTTCCCGGGTAAGGGGGCAGTAGCTCTTCCGCTGCATCAGATTCACAACTGTCAGTGTCCATGATAGGTGGGCTAACAACAAATGTAGAATTACTGATGCTAGCATTGGATGTGCTCGTGGAAGCAGAACAACATTGACAGGTGTAGTACTGCTGGCAGTAGCAGTACTACCAGTAGAGCAGGTATGTGTCTCTATGGACACGGGCCTTACTTTTCTTTAACCATTTATCAGTTTTTGAGCAATCAGAATGAGCAGCAGCTACGTTTGGCTACATACGGACCGTTAGTAGAATTCCCGTGAGAGAGTAACGGTTAATGTGATTTGATGTAAATGATTTGACTAGGCTACCTGCATTCGACATTGTGTTGTTATTTCGCTGAACACTACTGTAGATGGTTTCATTTTATTTTTGGCAGTGAAACAAGGCTACTCAGGCGAGAAAAACACCTCACCCAAATGCATAGCCCCGTTGGAAAAACTAAATGGACTGTTATTTGGTGTACCCCCCGACAGCATAAGCGTGTACCCCAGTTTGGGAATAGCCGGTGTAGAAGATGTTCAATCGGGGAGATTGTTGCTTTTACAAGGTTTACATGTGATACTGGTAACACTTTACCTAACACCTGCAGATACAGTGCCTTGCGAAAGTATTCGGCCCCTTGAACTTTGCGACCTTTTGCCACATTTCAGGCTTCAAACATAAAGATATAAAACTGTACTTTTTTGTGAAGAATCAACAACAAGTGGGACACAATCATGAAGTGGAACGACATTTATTGGATATTTCAAACTTTTTTAACAAATCAAAAACTCAAAAATTGGGCGTGCAAAATTATTCAGCCCCCTTAAGTTAATACTTTGTAGCGCCACCTTTTGCTGCGATTACAGCTGTAAGTCGCTTGGGGTATGTCTCTATCAGTTTTGCACATCGAGAGACTGAAATGTTTTCCCATTCCTCCTTGCAAAACAGCTCGAGCTCAGTGAGGTTGGATGGAGAGCATTTGTGAACAGCAGTTTTCAGTTCTTTCCACAGATTCTCGATTGGATTCAGGTCCGGACTTTGACTTGGCCATTCTAACACCTGGATATGTTTATTTTTTAACCATTCCATTGTAGATTTTGCTTTATGTTTTGGATCATTGTCTTGTTGGAAGACAAATCTCCGTCCCAGTCTCAGGTCTTTTGCAGACTCCATCAGGTTTTCTTCCAGAATGGTCCTGTATTTGGCTCCATCCATCTTCCCATCAATTTTAACCATCTTCCCTGTCCCTGCTGAAGAAAAGCAGGCCCAAACCATGATGCTGCCACCACCATGTTTGACAGTGGGGATGGTGTGTTCAGCTGTGTTGCTTTTACGCCAAACATAACGTTTTGCATTGTTGCCAAAAAGTTCAATTTTGGTTTCATCTGACCAGAGCACCTTCTTCCACATGTTTGGTGTGTCTCCCAGGTGGCTTGTGGCAAACTTTAAAAGACACTTTTTATGGATATCTTTAAGAAATGGCTTTCTTCTTGCCACTCTTCCATAAAGGCCAGATTTGTGCAATATACGACTGATTGTTGTCCTATGGACAGAGTCTCCCACCTCAGCTGTAGATCTCTGCAGTTCATCCAGAGTGATCATGGGCCTCTTGGCTGCATCTCTGATCAGTCTTCTCCTTGTATGAGCTGAAAGTTTAGAGGGACGGCCAGATCTTGGTAGATTTGCAGTGGTCTGATACTCCTTCCATTTCAATATTATCGCTTGCACACTGCTCCTTGGGATGTTTAAAGCTTGGGAGATCTTTTTGTATCCAAATCCGGCTTTAAACTTCTTCACAACAGTATCTCGGACCTGCCTGGTGTGTTCCTTGTTCTTCATGATGCTCTCTGCGCTTTTGACGGACCTCTGAGACTATCACAGTGCAGGTGCATTTATACAGAGACTTGATTACACACAGGTGGATTGTATTTATCATCATTAGTCATTTAGGTCAACATTGGATCATTCAGAGATCCTCACTGAACTTCTGGGGAGAGTTTGCTGCACTGAAAGTAAAGGGGCTGAATAATTTTGCACACCCAATTTCTCAGTTTTTGATTTGTTAAAAAAGTTAGAAATATCCAATAAATGTCGTTCCACTTCATGATTGTGTCCCACTTGTTGTTGATTCTTCACAAAAAAATACAGTTTTATATCTTTATGTTTGAAGCCTGAAATGTGGCAAAGGGTCGCAAAGTTCAAGGGGGCCGAATACTTTCGCAAGGCACTGTATAATGCTCTATAACGTATTTTAAGCATCTACTATATGAGCCTTTACAATTGAGGCTTTAGATTAAAGCGTTACTGTGATGATATTTGTGGGTAACTTTTCAACCCACATTTAGTCAGTATCAATAGCATAGTGTGAAAATAGAAAACTGAAAATAGAAATTCTATTGGAAGTGATACACAATCAATAGGTAGGTACCATTGGGTTTGACAGTCCCAGCAGACTCCTAATTTGATGTGCATTATGTAACTCTATGCTACTGTAGGCCACTGTGGTTATCTGTTACATATTGACTGTGTTGGTATAGTCCTCTATGATGTGGGTGCCTCCCCTTGATCGGAAGTTCACAGACCCTTAAACACAGCTGGCCTTTTCAACAAGAAGGACCAATCACAACTTCTTTACTAGAATCCACACCCACAAAAGTATTATGTATATGTACTGTATGTGACCAAATCTGTGGCCTTGTGGTTACTTAGGCACACTGAGACTGGAAGCATTTTAGGAATTACAGTTGAAGTCGGAAGTTTACATACACCTTAGCCAAATACATTTAAACTCAGTTCTTCACAATTCCTGACATTTATTCCCTGACAAAAATTCCCTGTCTTAGGTAAGTTAGGATCACCACTTTATTTTAAGAACGTGAAATGTCAGAATAATAGTAGAGAGAATTATTTATTTCAGCTTTTATTTATTTCATCACATTCCCAGTGGGTCAGAAGTTTACATACACTCAATTAGTATTTGGTAGCATTGCCTTAAAATTGTTTAACTTTGGTCAAACGTTTCGGGTAGCCTTCCACAAGCTTCCCACAATAAGTTGGGTGAATTTTGGCCCATTCCTCCTGACAGAGCTGGTGTAACTGAGTCAGGTTTGTAGGCCTCCTTGCTTGCACACACTTTTTCAGTTCTGCCCTCCAAATTTTATATAGGATTGAGGTCAGGGCTTTGTGATGGCCACTCCAGTACCTTGACTTCGTTGTCTTTAAGTAATTTTACCACAACTTTGGAATATGCTTGGAGTCATTGTCCATTTGGAAGACCCATTTGCGAGCTTTAACTTCCTGACTGATGTCTTGAGATGTTGCCTCAATATATCCAAATAATTTTCCTACCTCATGATGCCATCTATTTTGTGAAGTGCACCAGTCCCTCCTGCAGCAAAGTACCCCACAACATGATGTTGCCACCCCCGTGCTTCACGTTTAGGATGGTGTTCTTCAGCTTGCAAGCCTTCTCCTTTTTCCTCCAAACATAACGATGGTCATTATGGCCAAACAGTTCTATTTTTGTTTCATCAGACCAGAGCACACATGTCTCTAAAAAGTACGATCTTTGTCCCATGTGTTGTTGCAGACCGTAGTCTGGCTTTTTTATGGCGGTTTTGGAGCAGTGGCTTCTTCCTTGCTGAAGGGCCTTTCAGGTTATGTCGATATAGGACAAATTTTACTGTGGATAAAGATACGTTTGTGCCTGTTTCCTCCAGCAATCTTCACAATGTCCTTGGCTGTTGTTCTGGGATTGATTTGCACTTTTCACACCAAAGTACGTGCATCTCTAGGAGACAGAATGTGTCTCCTTCCGGAGCGGTATGACGGCTACATGGTCTCATGGTGTTTATACAAGTGTACTATTGTTTGTACAGATGAACGTGGTACTTTCAGGCATTTGGAAATTGCTCCCAAGGATGAACCAGACTTGTGGAGGTTTACAATTATTTTTTTGAGGTCTTGGCAGATTTCTTTTGATTACCCCATGATGCCAAGCCAAGAGGCACTGAGTTTGAAGGTAGGCCTTGAAATACATCCACAGGTACACCTCCAATTGACTCAAATTATGTCAATTACCCTAACAGAAGCTTCTAAAGCCATGACTACTAGAATTTTCCAATCTGTTTAAAGTCACAGTCAACTTAGTGTATGTAAGCTTCTTACCCACTGGAATTGTGATACAGGGAATTATAAGTGAAATAATCTGTCTGTAAACAATTGTTGGAAAAATTACTTGTGTCATATACAAAGTAGATGTCCTAACCAACTTGCCAAAACTATAGTTTGTTTACAAGAAATTTGTAGAGTGGTTGAAAAACGAGTTTTAATGACTCCAACTTGAGTGTATGTAAACTTCTGACTTCAACTGTACATATAAAGTGCTGTAAGTAAACTCAACAAAAAAAGAAACTGTCTTTCAAAGATAATTCGTAAAAATCAAATAACTTCACAGATCTTCATTGTAAAGGGTTTAAACACTGTTTCCCATGCTTGTTCAATGAACCATAAACAATTAATGAACATGCACCTGTGGAAAGGTCGTTAAGGCACTAACAGCTTACAGACAGTAGGCAATTAAGGTCACAGTTATGAAAACGTAGGACACTAAAGAGGCCTTTCTACTGACTCTGAAAAACACCAAAAGAATGATGCCCAGGGTCCCTGCTCATCTGCGTGAACGTGCCTTAGGCATGCTGCAAGGAGGCATGAGGACGGCAAATGTGGCCAGGGCAATAACTTGCAATGCCTGTACTGTGAGACGCCTAAGACAGCGCTACATGGAGACAGGATGGACAGCTGATCATCCTCGCAGTGGCAGACAACACCCGCAAAGGATTGGTACATCCAAGCATCACACCTGCGGGACAGGTACAGGATGGCAACAACAACTGCCCGAGTTACACCAGGAACGCACAATCCCTCGATCAGTGCTCAGACATTTCGCAATAGGCTGAGAGGCTGGATTGAGGGCTTGTAAGCCTGTTGTAAGGCAGGTCCTCACCAGACATCACCGGCAACAACGTCGCCTATGGGCACAAACCCACAGTGTCTGGACCAGACAGGACTGGCAAAAAGTGCTCTTCACTGACGAGTCACAGTTTTGTCTCACAAGGGGTGATGGTCAGATTCACATTTATCGTCGAAGGAATGAGCATTACACCGAGACCTGTACTCTGGATGGGATCAATTTGGAGGTGGAGGGTCCGTCATGGTCTGGGGCGGTGTGTCACAGCATCATCGGACTGAGCTTGTTGTCATTGCAGGCAATCTTAATGCTGTGCGTTAGAGGGAAGACATCCTCCTTCCTCATGTGGTAGCCTTCCTGCAGGCTCATCCTGACATGACCCTCCAGCATGACAATGCCACCAACCATACTGCTCGTTCTGTGCATGATTTCCTGCAAGACAGGAATGTCAGTATTCTGCCATGGCCAGCGAAGAGCCCGGATCTCAATCCCATTGAGCACATCTGGGACCTGTTTGATCGGAGGCTGAGGGCTAGGGCCATTCCCCCCCCAGAAATGTCCGGGAACTTGCAGGTGCCTTGGTGGAAGAGTGGGGTAACATCTCACAGCAGGAACTGTCAAATCTGGTGCAGTCCATGAAGAAGAGATGCACTGCACTATTTAATGCAGCTGGTGGCCACACCAGATACTGACTGTTACTTTTCATTTTGCCCCCCCCCCTTTGTTCAGGGATACATTATTCAATTTCTGTTAGTCACATGTCTGTGGAACTTGTTAAGTTTATATGTCTGTTGTTGAATCTTGATATGTTCATGCAAATATTTACGTTATTTATGTTAAGTTTGCTGAAAATAAACTCAGTTGACAGTGAGCGGACGTTTCTTTTTTTGCTGAGTTTATATGTCAAGGATCAAATACATGTAATATTCACCTGTCTCTGTATAAAATTCCCCTGTACACTCATATAGCGTGCCAATTTCCTGGCCACATACAGTTAAAGGAAAACAACTAGTTATCAACTGTCAAACTTACTGAATCTTTAGGCCCAGTGCAGTCAAAATTCTGATGAAACTAACACTGTAAACTTGTGAATAACACTGTAAATGTGATCAGTGTTATTTCCTAATAGTTGCAGGTTGATAATACAGTCTACGCAAGACTTTCTAATCAGCAGGTTTGCATGGACGGGAGATCCGGCTTTCAATGGTGACATCACCATACGGTAAATTGATTAATAGACCAATAACAAAGGGAGTTCAAAACCTCTCTGCCAATAACAGCTAGTTTTCAGTTTCCCCCTCCCCATTTAGACCACTCCCAAACAGTCATAGCAAAATTCTTGCTTGAGAAATAGTTTATCTAAAAAGCTATTTTTCCAATTTGGATGGAAATCTATTAAACATCAAATACATATTAGAGTTTAAAGATCAATTGGTAAAATCAGGTTTTCCTCACCGAGACAATTTTGAAGCCTAATTGAGTGTTTACAGAATGCAAGACCACAATTAGCTATGCAAAATGGCTACACTGTATAGTTGCGACGCTTTACAAATTTTGGCAAAATTCCACCCTGATTGGGGAGAGTAGCTGCTCCTGCATCACCACCCTTAGCGGAGCTGCCAACAACTGGAAGCATGTGGTTTTCAGGGATACAGCTAATTCAATCTAGCTTCCTTTGCCGCTAAAACACGAATGTGGGAACTCCACTCAGCCGTTTCTACCTTAGGTTTCTGCGTCACTATGATCATTTTTGAGTATCCTTTGGTTGGTCAGATGAGTAAGACCTGTTTGGTCGAAATGCGTTGCAGTAATATAATATGGTCATCTAGTCCTACTTGTATACTGTTTATTTTTGTAAATAGTTCACAGCATCATACTCGTTGCCTTTTTGTATTTTTTGTATTCCTTTGGTTCCACAGTCAAAAGACGACAACAACCAAAAGACTGTTGACAACCAAGGCAACCATTACTTTTAATGCCTGTCCTGTTATTTTTGCGGTGCAACTACGTAGGACATCCATTTTGCATAGCACTTCATTTTTGGGGGGTTCTTACATAGACTATTAAAAAGCATGATCTGACACACACCCAAAAATGTTTGTGGAGGTGCTGACTAAGGAAGAATAAACTGTATAAAAATAAAGAAAGTCACACACTACCCAGCTAGCACATTTGGATCTTTGGAAGTTGTGGGAACGTTTGTTTTTGGTTTCACATTGGTTGTGGGAACAGAAGCCATATGTTTAATTACCGGAAAGTTAAGTTTTTTAATTGTTCTGAGAACAGAAGTGAAAATTACACCTGTTCTTGGAACATTTATTTTTTAGGTTGCAGGGAGGTTCTGAGAATGTTTTTATCTGGTTCCTTAAACGTTTTCCTGAGAGGTTTTATTAACGTTCTGAGAATGTAAATTGTAGATTATTTTGAGGGTTTTGAATAACTTCCATAAACCTTACACTGAGATGTTTCAAGCACAGATAGGACACATGGAAAGAATGTGCTTAGGCAGTAATCATGCAAACACATATCTTTTTTATTGTGGCATGGCATCAGTGAGATTAGAAGCTATGATATTATGTTCTCTATCCATGGAATTAGTCAAGCTCTAAGAAATATATGGTTCTCAGAACGTTGTGTGCTAGCTGGGATATCACCACTACTATACATGTAGCAGTATCAGCTGTATCAGTAGGAATGATTACCCGATTTTGTAGGATAGATGCACAAGTAGAAAAGGAATGTCCGCAACTCTGATATGCTCCCATGGGGATTTAATCAGACGCACCAAAAATATGTCACGGTGATCTCAGAGTGAAATGTTGACCGTACATTCTCAGTCATTGCAGAGGGTTGCCATTAAAATATTTACACTGCTTACATTTCCAACCTTAGTTATACATCATTGACCTTTTCTCGGGTAAAAAAAATTGCTTAAAGAAAATATTGCAAAACTATAGGACAATGTAGGATCTTAATTACACCTGTATTGTCGTAGCAAAATGATCTGGCAGCAACAGGATTTTAACATTTTGTCAATAAAGTTTCTTGATCTGTGGTTAGGCTATTAGCTGGTCAAAATGAGGATACATGAAAAGTGCAGCAATGTTAATATAACTGTTTTAGTGTGGGTTGTCATTGAATTTATGTACATCTTGAAGCTCATCTGCATTTCCTGTGGCGCAGGACATTTCTCAGCAACAAAATAGTGATACAATTAAGGTCCTACACCTGTAGGACATGTTACACAATCAATATAATGTGTAAACTGGGTCATCAGAAGTTTACAACCCAGTCTCATTAGGACCTCTTTCACTGAGAGAGACAAACAGACCCTTCATTACCTGCGACTCTCTAAACGTGAATGATATGAATGTCTATACAAAGGAAGAAAATAAACTCAAATCAGATATAACATGTTATGCACAGATGTTGTTGATAATAGTGCACACTGTTCCAAGTGCAAATATATTTTGGGACTTTGGCCCCACCATTGAGAACCAACAACAATTTATTTGGGCATCCATGATGATTCACCGACTGGGATACTGAAGTGGACATTTTGGAATAGCCATTTGTTGGTGGCTGCTGGTACCAGGCTGGCACACCAATGTGTTTTGAACTGAACATTCCAATTGATTGCATCACACACAGCTGCCCACTCAGTTCTTTTGTTTGGAATTTCAGAATAGAACTGACATAACTGAAATAACTGACTCAAGTCATTTCAAACAAAGCCTATAATCAAAGGGTTAAGCTCTTTTGTAAACTGGACTCGTGGATGCTGCAGCCATATTTGCAGAAGCAAATTCAGTTGAGACTAAGGCAGTTAATAATCTACCTCATCCAAGGCAGCCTATATAGTTTCCCAGTACTGTGTCCTGTGGCGTCTTTTCAAGGGAAGAGGGGACTCAAGTGGCCGGCTGGCCAGCTCTACCAACAACACAAGACGGTCTAAAGACAGAAACAACCAACATCATGAAGCTAACGCTAACCTTTATGTTTGTACTTGTGGCTTCTTGGACAATGGTCCTATGCACCAAGGAGGAGCCCATGTCCGAAGACCCTCCCCTCCTTCAGGTTCCCGCCGTCGAGGCCCGCTCCCGCTTCGCCGCTCTGGACGACGTGCGTCTCCTGGCCAATGGTCTCCTCCAGCTTGGCCACAGCCTCAGGGACTTCGTCCACAAGACCAAGGGCCAGATCAATGACATCTTCCAGAAACTCAACATATTCGACCACTCCTTCAACCAGCTCTCTGTGCTGGCTAGCGAGATCAAGGAGGAAGAGGAGGAGTTGAAGAAGACTACGGTAGTACTCAAGGCCAACAACGAGGAGATCAAGAGCCTATCGCTGGAGATCAACTCCAAGGTGGAGAGCATACTGCAGGAGCGTAGCCAGCTTCAAAGCAAGGTGGGCGGGCTGGAGGAGAAATTGAGCGGCCTGTCTCAGGGCCTGGTGCCCGCCGAGCAGCTGGCTGAGATCAGCACACTGAAGGTGAGTCACCCCAAACTGACCTTAACCCATGGGGAAATGCTGTTTTGAATTGAGCATGGGGTTAAAGCTGATTAACATTCTCAAAAAACTCACAAAATATCCATGTAGAATATTGGTATGGTAAGAAACCAAGGTAAAGTTTACGGGGAATTTTTACATGATTTTCAGACACTTCAACAAACCTCAAGAAGGTAAATGAACTAAAGTCGCCTTTGGTTCTTTTACACACAGTAGCGATTAGCCTACTCCATTTTTCTTGAAGTGTAACAGCACAATACTCCCAGATAGACATATTGTACCCAATGATAAATATGTCTGGAGAAATTACCCTGTCCCATCATGTGTCCCTCAGGATGTGATCCACACCCAGGAGAGAAGCATTGCTGAGCTGCTGAAGGCTGTGAGAGAGCAGAGCGACCAGCTTGTTCAGCAGAGGAGCAAGATCAAGACTCTGGAGGAGAAGGTAGTTGCTGCTATAGTGCAACAAATGATGTAGCTTGAGCCTTACAGTCTTCCAATCATGACAGCAGGCAATTGACTACATTTTTATAGCATTATAACATTATTCCTTCACATTTTTAGCTCCCCTATAACCCTTCCATGCAAGAGACCATTGAGAAACCATCTGACAACTTCCAGTCTGTCACGCCGGACCTCACTGGGTATCTGACCAACACCTCTGCAAATGGCAGCTTCGACATGACAGGTAAGGTGGCTTAAAAGAGTCATGATCATTTGTTGATTTGTATTCCCTTTAGCTCATTCTTTGGCAACAGTTACCGTTTTTAGGGGCCCTACAAAACACAATGTTTGAGGGATTGATCCATCACCTCTCAGTGCTGCTGATTGACTGTGAGTGTGGTTGTGTGCTACAGATCTCCCATCAGACTGCTGTGAGCTATTTACCAGGGGCGAGAGAGCCAGTGGAATGTACACCATCAAGCCTAACCAATCCGAGCCCTTCATGGCCTACTGTGACATGGATCAAGGTAAGACAGACAACGAGTAGTGCCGATGCTGTGTACTAATGTATATTTATTGATGAGGTATTTCCTATTTCCTTTCTGCAGATGGAGGGGCTACTATAATCCAGAGAAGGAAGGATGGGTCCGTGAATTTCGATCAGAATTGGGAGAAGTTTGAAAACGGATTTGGAGACTTTCAAGGTGAGTGATCGAGTTGTGAGGTGCAACGTGTATTTTCTCATGACCAGTGCACCAGGCCAGAGTACTCAATGCTTTTATTAAAGCACTGATGCTGTCATCACCTCATGTGCCTGTGTGTGTGTGTGTGTACAGCACTGAGCCTTGTTGATTTGTCTGTGTTACCAGGGGAGTTCTGGCTGGGTCTGAAGAAGGTCCACTCCCTGGCTAGTCAAGGTGACTCTTTCCTGAACATCCAACTGGAGGACTGGAAACAGGGCAAACGCTTCATCGAATACAACTTCTCTCTGGATGGACCAGAGGCCCACTATACTATCCACCTCTCACAGGCATCCGGAAATCTGCCTGATGCAATGAGCAACCATACCGGTATGAAGTTCTCCACTAAGGACCGGGACAATGACAACCTTGAAGACTCACACTGCGCTTACACCTACACAGGTACAGTAGTGGGGACTGGGGAGGACAACATTTTATGGATGCATGGTTTATCGTGAGGCTCAAGTACAGGGTTTGTTCTGAATTAAATTATTTCTTGAAAGATTTTCATCTAATTTATGAAGAATATGGTTTGATGGAACATTAGTTTGAATGGGGTTTGCTGTTTTTCACACCAGCATCAAGTTGAACTAATCCTCTGGGCTTTCGCAGGTGGCTGGTGGTTCAACGCTTGTGGAGACACCAATCTGAACGGGAGATACATCCACGTGAGATCCAAGGGACGTTCAGAGTGTAGGAGGGGAATCCACTGGAAGCCCACCAGAGGGGCCTCCTACTACCTCCGATCCACCCAGATCTCCATTCGCTCCACCCCCACCACTACAGCCACCTCAGAAACAGGCAACTTCCTCTGAGAACAAACACAAGACGTATGGACAGAAATAAGACATTGACCAAGCTTTGGCAAAGATACATGTGACTGACAGTCCCTGACAACAAGGCCTTAAGGAGATTTAGGAGGCCAGTTTAGTCAGGTCTCTTCTGTCGACTGCACAGTGGGACCACGTAGATTAAATAGACTCTAAGCCACTGTTTATCTTATAGCTAATCTAAAAAGAACTTGCTTCTCCTCTTCAGCATTAAAGGCTTTGGGACACAAGGAACCAAATGAATTGTCAAACATTTTTATACTCCGTTTAGCGTTCTAATTTTTGGGCTAAATTGATTGATAACATCCTCCTATTGTTACATGCATTTGTGGAATCCTATAGAGTTCTTGTTTAAGCATTGGAAACTATGAATTAATGGTGGGCGGTATTCATACCTGTGATCTGCGCACAAACCTCGTAAATATGCAAAACGTACATAATTCTTTCATGTCAAATTTGTGTTAAACGTGCAGATCTTAAGTTTGAATATAACCAGGTATGAAGTTTAGAGGAATTGGATGGACAGCACACAGGCATCCACCTTAATGACAGCAGTTATCACCAGGATCTTAGTCACATTGACTCTCAGCACATCTGTACTGTAAATACTGTATTTTTGTTACTTGTCACATTTTTACAGTTCTGGAAAATAAATCATATTTATGACACTTCTGGGTGTGGTTCTGAATACGGTATTTCGACTATGCCGAAAGACTGGCACAAATCATTTGATTTCTAATTAGCTAATCAGCAGAAACATGGCTATCCAGTTGAAAGATTGGAATGTCTATATGCCTATCTATGTCCACGTCTATCTATAGCCGTTAGTAGCTATACCTGTAAATATACTGTACCCTAAAACCCCTCTCTATTCAAGCCTTTACACAGTGTAGTATTACTACTCAATGGAATGGACTTGAATGGACTTATCAGAGGTTATGGGAGGGATGGGAGTGTCATGATTGGCAGAATAAGTTTAGCCTGGGTACCAGTCTATTTAGCTAACACTCCTCTCCTTGTACTTCGTGTCTTGTTTCGCAATGACACAAAGTGCCAGGAGTGGCTCGAACAAGTTGGCCCCTTTATGTAAACACGGGGATGGCCTTCGGTGAGGGTATGACAACATGGTGAGTGTCCGACAGGTACTTCCCCTGTATACACTGTTCAGCCTTGACCTGAAAAAAAAATAGCCGATATCTCACCGATCTCTGATGAAATCAGACCTAGAATTGATATTTTCTTACCAAGCTAATGAGAGGACATCGTGGGGCAGCAGAGCCCTATAGCACAAGTAGTTTGTCCCCCCCAAAAATTGTGCACCTGTACTTTAAATCAGCTTTCAACTGGAAATATTGTTTTGTCTGACTGGAGGGTCACAAGACAAGTGGAAAGAAAGACCCCCGTAATGTTGGCGATGCAGCACTAGCAAAACAATATCTGACATTAGCCCTATGAAGCGGCAATGCTTTCTACTCTCAGAGAAGAAGTTGACCTTTCACACTGGTCTGCAACTAGTATTACCACCACATCTCAATCCTGTGCATCAGCAAGTCAATTCAAATCAAAGCTGACCCCGGAATCAGTGCTCGGGGAATCTCTTACTCGGAGACAACATCCACCTCTCAAATATCATTGTCAGCATAGCTGCCGAGTACAGAGCCTAAACCACATGGCACTCCCACCTACTGCCTGGAAGGACCACACAGGGTCTGCTGCAGCCCTGACAGTGATCCCCCTGTAAATGTGCAAACTAAGGAACGTCTTCAGTTACCATCTGTCTCTGCACACACATTAGCCTGCCTGGTTTATTTTTGGACCCATAACTACCCCCTACCAGCCTGTGAAATACTGGGAGTGGCTAAGACTTTTCCCTCCCGTTACGCCTGTACAACCTTTTTAACTGTCAGGGGATCACATCTACACAACAGGTTACCCCTCTTTCCTTGTTTTTTGTTGTTTTGTTTTTGTACCACATTGAAACAATGGATGATAGTCCACTGCAAGTTCTGACTCTACCCACAGCCCCTTACCCAGACCAGAGACCAGGTACTAGTGGTCTGAGAAAGAAGGTGTTTGTCTTCCAGTCCAAAAGGAACTACCTTCAGAACTTCGTCCAGAGTATATATTCCTCCATCGATCTGCTAGACCGCCAGGGGTCCACAATGGTAGTTGGGGGAGACGGACGCTACTTCAATCAAACAGCCATCGAGGTCATTGTTCAGATGGCAGCTGCGAACGGGGTCAGTGTTACCTGTCACTGTAACCTGTCACTACGTGGGCGACTGTGTATCAGTGTCACCTTTTCCAAATTACTGGTTGGTGGTGTTACCTATTTGACACCACGTGGCCTATCCAGGGCATGCAAACATTAGTAACGGATTAAAGGTGTCTGAAAATATGCCCGGATGAAATTAACAAATTAACAACTGGTTGTTTTGTATCTTTGGATCACATACTGTTTTAAGAAAGACTGTCTACATATGCCACGTTCATCACAGTTGTTGAATACTTATTCGAAGTTGGTCTGGAAAACAAACTTTCTTAACTGAGGACTCACTGTCTTGAAATAGATGTGTATTTAAACTAGCTTTGTTGTTGTCCCAGTGCCAGCACTAATGTGGCCCCGAGGTGCTGGGTCATAAATTAGAGAACCTCGGACGCTTTTGCAGATGGGGGTATTTTTAGGGGGATTAAAAGGAAGTTGCACATGATGACACCTGCACCTAATGTGTTTCTACCGCTGTCATTTCTATGGCCGTCCTAAGTATAACCACCAGCAACCATAGCTTATGGACTTCTCATGTTAAAATCCAGAAGTAAATATGGAATCAAATGAAATCTATACCGTCAACGTGAGGCTTTCAGTCATAAAACGTGTTCAACTCCAAGCGATAGTGGCTTGTTTCAAAATAACTGCTCAAATATGTAACCGCGACAGATACGCTAACCTGAAAGTCAACTTTACAACACCCCTGCCAAAACATACACAACTGACCTGTGTCATCTTGGCAGGTTGGACGGCTCGTGATTGGTCATCATGGGATCATGTCCACGCCAGCGGTTTCCTGTGTGATCAGAAAGTACAAGGCCATCGGCGGTATCGTCCTCACAGCCAGTCACAACCCTGGGGGACGCGAAGGAGACTTTGGCATCAAGTTCAACACTGCTAATGGAGGTACTGTAACTAGAGAAGAGGGAACAGGAGGAAAGGGTTAGCCAAGAGTGTTACAAAATGAGATAGAGACATTTCACACGTACCATGCTCAGTGATGCAGATATTTGACACAGTTGATACCATTTCAGTCTATATTAACAATTGAAAAGACTAGAGCAGCACAATTAAGATCAACACAAATGAGTGCCCTTGTGTAACACAAGACATGAAGTTGAATGTGTATTCAGAGGATACTACAGCATTAAGTCTTGCTTCTGTTTGACCCAACCCAGGCCCAGCCCAGGATGCGGTCACCAACAGAATCTTCCAGATCAGCAGAACCATAGAGGAGTATGCCATCTGCCCAGAGATCCGGGTAGACTTGGCTACCCTGAGCAAACAGACGTTTGATCTGGAGAACAAGTTCAAACCCTTCACAGGTGAGCACAAACACATCACTCATAACCTGTCATGAGAATTGTATTTATTTTGATTTAACCTTTATTTAACTAGGCAAGTCAGTTAAGAACAAATTCTTATTGACAATGACGGCCTACCAAAAGGCAAAAGGCCTCCTGCGGGGATGGGGGCTCGGATTAAAAAAGTCTAATAATAATATTGGACAAAACACAGATCACGACAAGAGAGACAACACAACACCACAAAAAGAGAGACCTAAGACAACAACATAGCATGGCAGCAACACATGACAAAACAGCATGGTAGGAACACAACGTGGCAGCAGCACAACATGATAGCAGCACAAAAGACGGTACAAACAATATTGGGCACAGACAACAGCACAAAGGGAAAGTAGGTAGAGACAACAATACTTCACGCAAAACGGCCACAACTGTCAGTAAGAGTGTCCATGATTGAGTCTTTGAATGAAGAGATTGAGATAAAACTGTCCAGTTTGAGTGTTTGTTACAGCTCGTTCCAGTCACTAGCTGCAGCGAACTGAAAAGAGG
Organism: Oncorhynchus mykiss; assembly: GCF_057628025.1. NCBI lineage: Eukaryota > Metazoa > Chordata > Actinopteri > Salmoniformes > Salmonidae > Oncorhynchus > Oncorhynchus mykiss. The sequence goes on from NC_143029.1 coordinate 51,515,328, forward strand.
AGCAACCCAGGGATGTGTGTGCTTTTGGGACCTTTACAGAATGTGACTGGCAGAACGGGCGTTGCATGTGGAGGATGAGGGCTGCAGTAGATATTTCAGATAGGGGGGAGGGAGGCCTTAGAGGGTTTTATAAATAAGCAACAACCAGTGGGTCTTGCGACGGGTAAACAGAGATGACGAGTTTACAGAAGAGTATAGAGTGCAGTGATGTATCTTATAAGGAGCATTGGTGGCAAATCTGATGGCCGAATGGTAAAGTACAGCTAGCCTCTCAAGAGCACGCTTACCTGCCGATCTATAAATTACATCACCGTAATCTAGCATGGGTTGGATGGTCATCCGAATCAGGGTTAGTTTGGCAACTGGGGTGAAAGAGGAGCGAATACGATAGAGGAATCCAAGTCTAGATTTAACTTTAGACTGCAGCTTTGATATGTGCTGAGAGAAGGACTGTGTACCGTCTAGCCATACTCCCAAGTGCTTGTATGAGGTGACTACATCAAGCTCTAAACCCTCAGAGGTAGTAATCACACCTGTGAGGAGAGGGGCATTCTTCTTGCCAAACCACATGACCTTTGTTTTGGAGGTGTTCAGAACAAGGTTAAGGACAGAGAAAGCTTGTTGGACACTAAGAAAGCTTTGTTGTAGAGCATTTAACACAACATCCAGGGAGGTACCAGCTGAGTATAAGACTGTATCATCTGCATATAAATGGATGAGAGAGCTTCCTACTGCCTGAGCTATGTTGTTGATGTGAATTGGGAAGAGTGTTGGGCCTAGGATCGAGCCTTGGGGTAGGCCCTTGGTGACAGGCAGTGGCTGAGACAGCAGATGTTCCGACTTAAGAGCTTTGGCCAAGTCAATAAAAATAACAGCACAACATAGCTTATAATCAAGGGAAATGGTGACATCATTGAGAACCTTTGAGGTTGCAGTGACACATCCATAACTTGAGTGGAAACCAGATTACATAACAGAGAGAATACTAGAGACATCAAGAAAGCCAGTTGATTATTTGCAAGTTTTTCCAACACTTTTGATAAACAGGGCAAAATAGAAATAGGCCTATAACAGTTAGGATCAGCTTGCTCTCCCCCTTTAAATAAAGGACAAACCATAACTACCTTCCAAGCAATGGGAACCTCCCTAGAGAGGTTAAAAAGGTCAGACATAGGCTTGGCGATGATAGGGGCAGCAACCTTAAAGAAGAAAGGGTCTAAACCATCTGACCCAGATGTTTTTGGGGGGCCAAGTTTAAAAATAAAAATAAAATAAATATTTTTTTTACCTTTATTTAACTAGGCAAGTCAGTTAAGAACAAATTCTTATTTTCAATGACGGCCTAGGAACAGTGGGTTAACTGCCTGTTCAGGGGCAGAACGACAGATTTGTACCTTGTCAGCTCGGGGATTGCAACCTTTCGGTTACTAGTCCAACGCTCTAACCACTAGGCTACCCTGCCGCCCCGGGGCCAAGTTTAAGGAGCTCAAGAGAACAGGAGAAATAAACTGAATGTTTGGTTCCTTGTTGGCTGTTTTAGAGTAGGCAATAAGAGAAAACTCACATATTAGAATTAAATCAAACTTGCACTATAAAAAAACAAATGAAAACCACGACAGTCCAAGTTTGCAGTGCAAGATCAATGTGACTCTTTAACAACACCGTTTCTGGGTTGACTTAATCTGTCTGCTGAACATTGCTTCTATTTTTATTCTTTCAACTGTTTCCCCACTTTGCTTATTGAGATGTACAACTGAAGGGATTCTTTGTCTTGCCACAGTGGAGATAGTGGACTCGGTAGAGTCTTACGCCAACATGCTAAGGAACATCTTTGACTTTGCTGCACTGAAGGAGCTGCTGTCTGGGGAGAACCACATCAAGATCCAGCTAGATGCCATGCATGGAGGTTAGTAATCTAGCGTGCCAGACTTCACAGCTACGACGTTGACGTGTAGTTGGAGTATATGCAATATTCAGAGACACACTCGACTGGCTCTGCAAGATTAGGAGGTAAGAAGAAGACTGCTCTGTTCAGATGCACACTACAGCAAAAACCTATACTATAGTTATGCTGTTTCCACAAGCGCATATGTTGATATATAGCTTAGGTTTCATATAATCTCACATGGTGCCACAGTAAAGATGAGCAGAGCACGATTTGTGAGAGCAGAAGCCCAGTCGAGAATTCAGCTGTCGTATCTCACTATCTGTTACATGATCCAGTCTTTAAGGAGAGAGGGGTTACAGCTCCCCTGTGATAACACTGAAACCAAAGGCGGGACCCCCCTTTGCACAGGAAAGCCGGTGTCCTTAGACTGCCAAATCGCAGAAGATCTTGACATGAATGGAATTTTAACAAGGTTCCACGTTCATGCCTACTCCCTCTCTCCAATAAGAAGTGAATGTCTATGTGGCTTGAAGCAATCAGCCGGTCAACCCAAGGATGTGTGCATGTTGAACCGACTTCAAAGCTTCTGAAATTGAGAGACCAAAGTTATGATGAGGATGAGTAATTGGATACCCTGGTATCTAAAATGTGGGCTAACAGTGTACTTGCCAAATGTTTTATCAGGACTGGGAAGAGGGTCAATATCATTAAATAATCCATTAAGAGAAAGGATACTCTTTCAATAAAATGTCCTTCCAATTCTCAAAAATCTCCATTACTATGGTTCCCCAAATGTCCCCATCACAGTGTCAAACGATCACTATTTAACTCTCAAATTCTTTGCCATGTCTTCGCCATAACCACCAAAACCCACTTACAGAATTCCACACCTTGATCCTGTTTCTCTACTCTGTCAAAGACTGTGATTCCCCTAATTCTAGTCTCTTTCAACAGCCACACTATAAATCAGGCACTAGAGACTTGTCCAATTCAAATTCTCTATTTCTCTAATCCTGTCTCTTGGACCCCATGGCACTTGTCCCATTAAACTGTTTATTATTAAACGTGACTCTATCCCTCTTTCTCTCCCTCCCTCCTCTCTCTCTCTGTACCTCTGTCTACTTCTCAGTGATGGGTCCCTATGTGAAGAGGATACTGTGTGAGGAGCTAGGCTCCCCTGCGAACTCTGCCATTAACTGTGTCCCCCTGCAAGACTTTGGGGGCCAGCACCCTGATCCCAACCTCACCTATGCAGCCGACCTGGTTGAGACCATGAGGGGTGGCCAGTACGATTTTGGAGCTGCCTTTGATGGTGACGGTGTGCGTGCTAACTCAAACAATAATTTTACTGTCTATATAATAATGATCACCATTTTAAGTAATCATCTTTAATTTGTGAATTTCTCCTTTATATAGAAAAAAAACTAGAACCCCCCCCCAAGAAATATTAAAGTGCTTTAACAGTCAATGCTGACACAACAACTGAAAATCTACTGAGAAACGTTTTATTATTTTTCATCCAAGACAATTAAGGAAATGTTAAAATAGTACCCATCAAGCATCCCAGACAGACTGAAGACTTCTATCACAACTTTAGGGTTAGATGCTTTGAATTGTATTTAGATAAATCACCATGCTGCTAAACCCTCTCTTTTTTATTTTTTACTTAACCTTTATTTAACTAGGCAAGCCAGTTAAGAACACATTCTTATTTACAATGACGACCTCTCTCTTGTCGCCTGACCTCTAACCTCTGTCTGGTTTTCCAGGACCGTAGCATGATTCTGGGTAAGCATGGCTTTTTCGTCAACCCCTCGGACTCGGTGGCTGTCATCGCTGCCAATGTCTTCAGCATCCCCTACTTTCAGCACACAGGGGTGAGAGGCTATGCCCGCAGCATGCCCACCAGCGCTGCACTGGACAAGTAAGGCCTCGGCCTGGCATTATCCAATGAGAAAATGAGCCATTGACCATTACTGCATTTCATCCTGTCTCAATGAACAAATGATAACGAACTTGAATATTGAATGTACAGATGTGTGCAGAATGATCATAAACCATATTCATGACTAAATCCCCCCATTTCTCTGCATTTCATAGTGTGGCCAGGGCAACAAAGATTGAACTTTACGAGACCCCCACGGGGTGGAAGTTCTTTGGCAACCTGATGGACGCAGGCAAGCTGTCACTGTGCGGAGAAGAGAGTTTCGGCACAGGTATCTCATCAGTGAGTCAAAATGTCAGGAACTGTGTTGTAGTTACAAGAAACGTGGCAAACGCTGCAAGAACCTCAAGCAATCTACACTGTTTCTATCATGTCAGGCGCTGACCATATCCGTGAGAAGGATGGACTTTGGGCCGTGCTGGCATGGCTGTCAATCCTGGCAACGAGGAAGCAGAGTGTGGAGGATATCATAAAGGACCACTGGCAGACGTTTGGCAGGAACTTCTTTACCAAGTGAGCAATGGACAGTGTGAATCATGGTACTGACCTCTGGTGGTCAAAGCATATCATTGCAGACATCTTTTTTTTTCTGAATCTTCACAGACTTTCTCAGGGAGATGTAGTGAGGCTTGGCTACTTGCTCAAGTCTGAGTGAAACCGAGAGTTGTTATAACACGCTGGAAAAATATAATCAAGCTGGGGAAAAAAAGACATTATGATATGAAAGCAAGTGTCAAAAAGTGGCAGTGTGATTCTCTTAGACAATGACAGATGGGTTTGGCCTCAGAAAGAGGAAACACGTGAGCTACGTAGCCAAAGCTTCTCATTTCATCCTCTGCTGTGCTGCCTTGGGCAGGTATGACTATGAGGAAGTCGACCTGGATGCAGCCATTCAAATGATGGAGGATCTGGAGCTGAGGATACTGGGGAAGGCCTTTATGGGCCAGCGGTTCACTGTGGGGGAGAAGCTCTACCAGGTGGAGAAGGCAGACAACTTTGAATACACGGATCCCGTAGACGGGCGCATCTGCAGAAACCAAGTGAGGAAGTGAGGTGGCTATTTCGGGCGTGGACGCAGAATTGGACCTACATGTGACACTGGACTAATTCATCTTCATCTCCTCTCTCTTGCAGGGCCTGAGGATAATATTCACAGATGGCTCCCGAATCATCTACAGGCTCAGTGGGACAGGGAGTATGGGGGCAACAGTTCGGGTCTACATCGACAGCTATGAGAAAGACCCTGACAAGATCTTCCGAGACCCACAGGTAAGTCTAAGACCAGGCAAACAATGATTCAGAGATTAGATCTCACTTACCAAACTGTGGTGTTTCTAATAATAGCATCATGGCCATGTAGCTAAGTGTATAACCTATGTGTGTGTGTGTGTGTGTGCCAGGTGATGCTGGAACCCTTGGTTACCGTAGCCCTGAAGGTTTCACAGCTTCATGAGAGGACAGGCCGCAGTGGCCCATCAGTCATCACATGATCATCCATTACCACCCCTGCCCTTCCTAATAAAAGCCTCAAACTACACTGTCTTTTCCCCATCCTACCTTCCCTGAGATGGTCATTTTACCCTTCATCCAAAGCATCTTTGTGCGATTTTGTACTTTCAGATCAACCCCAACTATCACCACTCAGCTTCTTATTAATTGAGAAAGAGTGAACTGTACCAAAAATAAAACATTCTCAACTTTGTATTTAGTTGTTGGTGTTATTAGTGAAATCCCCATTGATCAGGGCTAGCCAACCTTGTTCCTGGAGAGCTGCTGTCCTGTAGATATTCACTCCAAAAACCTACAGGAGGGTATCTCACCGGGAACAGAGAGTTGGAGAGTCCTGCCATAGATGGTATAGGTCTACATACAGTAGCATGGGAAATTCCCCAATAAATCGGTAATGAGAAGGCCTTGGTCTTTATAAATCTTGCATCATCAAAATGAAAGAAACATTCCATATCGAAACTATTTCAATACAGAAATATTGATATGCCTGTTCTGTCTTTAAAGTGGGATTTAAGATTAAGTGCTTTCTGTAATACTATCTAGAACTACCATACTATAAATGGGTCGTTTTAGGTACACTACATCAAGTGAAGTTGAGAAGTATGTAGCCTAGGCTAGGACTATTTGTCGGCTGTCTGGCTCCATCCAAAGCAGTTCTTCCCACCAAATTGGCTGACAACAGCTTCGAAACATATCAACTTGCTCCATTGTTCTCCTGTAAAGAATGTGTTCAAGTGTGCCTAGCTCCAATGCAATATTGTACCATGGAAAGCATGCATTTGTTGTATGAAATATTGCCACATACTGCTGTCAAGTTGTGTAGCAATGAAAACAAAACTGCAGACAGCAGATCTAACAGTGAGTTTTTCTAACTTTGTTTACAGCTATTTTACAGTTTTCTGTACCCATCATATCTTCAGATATTAGGTCATCCTACCTGTGTGTGCTTGTAAAAGCGTTTTCACTGGAACAAGTGTGTATTCATGTCACCTTCAAATAACCTGTGAGCACTGAAAAGTCATTGTTTTTTATGCAGGTGGAGGCAAAGCCAGTGAGTGACAACTCTGAGTGAATGGGAGGCTAAAGTGGAGGGACTGAAGGACACCTTGTCGGAAGGTGTGATATGGCATGGAGTGTTCAGAGCATCCCCCCCAAAAAAGTATATTGTTGATGATGATCAGCTACTGATGATGATGATTATATGGTGTCTACACTTGGTGTCTATATATGGTGTCTACACTTTATTTTTTTTAGAATCTTTCTGTTCTATAAGGTGTTACAGTTTAGTGAGGCTTATAGCTCTGTCCCCTCAACTGTCGAGTTCAGCATCGTCCCCTTCCACACCAATGGTGAGTTGTCAGCAATACTTCATCTATTGCCATGATAGTGTCATAAAAAGGAAACTGTTTCCCTATCTGTTTTGGCTGAAGTGGACAAGGACGCAGGTAGGACCATGTTTCCCCTGCCTGGGCAGCGAGTGGAACCCCAGCATCTCAATTAGCAGCATTCTACTCAGCGTAATACAGTACTGCACATTTTTTTAAATATAATAAAGTCCCCAGAGAGCTAGGGTCGAACATTTGCAGGGAAATATTCATGTCCTTACAGTGTTTTTGTATGCGTATTTAATCAATAGAACTGCAGTTAGTTACATTTTGCTCGTGCAATTCCACTAGTGTTTGTCTTGCAAATCACTTCTGGAGCCTTGAGTCAGCCTACGCAGATTTGTCTGTCCCTAATAACGCGTAGAAGTGTTTATTAACAGCGGTTAGTATATAAAAAGCAGTACTATTTACAATGTTCATAGACTTATAGTATCCACTCTGATGTTGGTCTCCTCTCCTATGTCCCCTCTCCTAACCATGCTGTCCAACCCAGTCCTGGAGGGAGAAGTGAACCCAGAGGCTGCTGACATGCTCTGATCCAGCCCCTCCACCTATCAGTATTTTATAAATGCTTATTTATTGGTTAGAGAGGAACAGAGCCTGGACTCTGCGACAGAGCCTGGACTCGAACCAGGTTCTATAGTGGCACAGCTAGCACTGTGATGCAGTGCCTTAAACCACTGCACCACTCAGGAGGCCCTGGGGAGCTCATTAAAGCATTACAGTACGGTGCTCCCCTCTCATCGGGAAGAGCAGGAAACCCCTAAAAGTACAATTGTTTCATTCTAAACAGAACCATTACTTTTCTTGTTCTGTTCCGCTGTTCCGACCAGAGTTTGAGAGCTAGACCAGAGCTAGCTAGCTAGCTAACAACCTTGTGTGAGCAGAGCGCCACCAAAATAAAAACACGTCTTACCTTTTTATTGATAATAAAGCCAATGTGAAACGTGAAAACTATAGTATCCTTAACTAGCTTTGAAAAAAGTGAATCTATTCTTCTCTTGTTAAAAATCTCTCTCCCTAATTTCTGAATGCTTGTAACGTCTGTAGCTACAGTAGACTCTGCATCGGAGGGAGGGGAGGGGCAGGTAGCCTATACACACACTGGCGAAGATTTTCAGCCGGCAGACAGGCAGATATTGGAATACGTTAACATTATAACATTATTAACCCGTTCCCATGCTTGTAAAATAATGGTTCAGTTCCGAAACAGTATAGATCAATTTCGTTCTAGGTTCTGGTTCTGTTCCTATTAAAGTTTCTGGTTCTGTTCCCTGAACCTGTCAAGTACTGTCATAGAGCCCAATGCCTAAGTGGAGACTCATGTAGACCACATCCCCCTGCTCCAGCACATAATTATGTTGATGGTCAGTGTGTACAATATTATGCACAACTTTTTGGTCATTTGTGGTACAGGTTTACTCCCAGGCTTACTCGTTGCAAATTGCGGTATCCCCAGGCAGTGAATCTGAAGTAGTAGACTCTTCACACTGGTGCTTCTAAGTGACCTGTAATTTGGTTGTAGGCCGTGCCAATGTTGGTGATGACTCTCTTGTAGTAGATCAGTTGGGTTTCAGTAATGAATGGTCCTACAATTCCTGAATCAATCAAACCGACAGAGAAGGCCACCTTTGGTCTGTCTTTTCTCCCTCTTCGGCTCCTCCACCTGTTGTAACTTTAATGTGTTACAGAGTTAATGTTTAAGTTTATTCATTGAGCTGTATCTAAATATATTTCTTTACAGTTATTTGCCTATGTAATTGTATTGGGTTGTGTTGAATTACGCTTTTTGACTGCAAGTTCCAGAATGCCTTGCGAGAGGAATGAGAGAGATAACACGCCAATTATGTGCAGGTGTTGATTGTGGTTGACTTTCCGATAGCGTCTTACCTGCATTGCTCTGTACCAAAACAAAGTTGTTAAATGTAACGTGAACAAGTATTATTACTAAAAAAGAAGCTTTCGTATCAAACCCGACGTCCGAGTCATTACTTTGAAGTTAGTTAAACTAAAATTTGGTGCCGAAACCCGGGATATGAGCTGCGATGAAGAAGTGGCTGAGGAAACAACAGCATCTACAGAAACAATCAGTAAGGCTACCAAAGTTGATTATTGAGAAATTCTATGGAGATGTCAGTATGTGGCAGGAGTTTTGGAGCCAATATGAGACTGCTATTCACAACAATGATTCACTGTGTAATAAGGAGAAGTTTATCTATCTGAAAACATATCTCACTGGACCAGCTGCAAAGGCAGTAGCAGGACTGATGTTAACAGACAGTAACTATGATAATGCAATCACTCTACTCAAGAGCAGATTTGGAAGGAAAGATCTTGTGATTAGTGCTCATATGTCAAAGCTGCTGAATCTCACACCTGTGAAGAAATCCTCTGATCTAAATGCATTGAGGCAGCTATATGATGAATGTGAAATTCAGATTAGGAGCTTGGAATCACTAGGTGTAGTGTCAGAAACCTATGGAAGCCTACTATTCGCAATCTTACTACAGATGATTCCAGAGGACATAGCTCTTGACTATAGTCGTCAGAGGGGAGTAGATGATGAATGGAAAGTGTCTGAGATTATCAGTTTCCTACAGAAAGAGGTTCAGAGCAGGGAGAGAGCGCTACAAATGACAAGATCATACAACCAACAGAAAGAGAGCAAACCATGGAACAAGTCATGCTTCTCCAATGAAATGAAACCAAAAAGACCCAACATGCCCTCTGCTGCAGCACTGCATACAGCCAGCCAGAAGGAACAACAAACGTGTCTATTTTGTGACAGTGCAGACCACAAATCAGAAAACTGCCCTGACTACAATATTGCTACACGCAAAGAGAAACTAAAGAACATGGGAAGATGCTTTGTATGTTTAGGACAGAGACACATAGCAAAATTCTGTAAAGTCAAAGATGTGTCATGTGCAACATGTGGAAGCAGACATCACATTGCTGTGTGTACTAGTAAGAGGAGTGAGGTGCAACCCCCTACTGTTTCTGTAGATGCTGTTGTTTCCTCAGTTATTCCCCATTCAGTGAAGATGAAACCAGATGGACAGAACACTGTGTTGCTACAAACGGCAAAGGCATGGGTAGAAGGCCCATCGGGCAGGAAGATAGCTCGTTGCTTACTAGATGGAGGCAGTCAGAGAAGCTTCATACATGAAAACCTTGTGAAGGGCTTGAAGCTACCAGTAATCAGACAAGAGGCACTCACTCTTCACACGTTTGGCTCCTCTGCCCCAGCAACGTCCCAACGCAACACAGTGAAAGTCATCTTGGAGAATGTCTGGGACAAACAGCAGAGAATAGAGATGGAGGCAATTGAAACCCCACAAGTGTGCACAGCTGTGATGAAGGTTCCTGGTGAACGGATTCAGCATGAGCTCAGTAAAAGGGGACTGCAGCTCGCAGACTTTCCAGGAGATGACAATGATCCTGAACTCTCTGTCCTGATAGGAGCAGACTACTACTGGCAGATAGTATCAGGCAGAGGGGAGCGACTGACGGAGACGCTAGTTGCTTTAGAGAGCACCTTTGGATGGTCGGTGCAGGGACCCGTGTCCATGTCAAGTGTCGCCGAGGCAACCTGCATTTTCATCCCACTTGATGAAGACACACTAGTCTCCAAGCAACTGAATGCATTCTGGGAGCTTGAGTCTCTGGGTATTCTAAGCGAGAAAACACAGAACCCAGAGGAAAACGAGGCTCTACAAAGGTTCGAGGAAACAACCACCTTCAAAGATGGGCGATACCACGTGGAGTTGCCATGGAAACGAGAAATGCCAGAACTCCAAAACAACTATAGAATCGCCAAGAAACGGTTTGAAGGTCTGAAGAAAAGACTGAAGAAGGATGTGACGTTGTACAGCAGATACAATGAAGTAGTAGAGGACTACTTACAACAAGATATGGCAGAGGACGTGCCCAAGGACAACACATCAAGTGCAGACAACGTAAAATACTACTTACCTCACCATGCAGTGCTCCGAGAAGATAAGGTGACAACAAAACTGAGAGTGGTGTTTGATGCCTCGTCCCATGAAGATGGCTGTCCATCCCTCAATGACTGTCTACTCACAGGACCGAACCTGAATCCGGATCTGCTCAGCGTTCTGATAAAGTTCAGACTACATGAGATCGCATTCATGGCAGACATCAAGAAAGCATTCCTGCAGATATCCCTAGCAGAGAGAGACCGAGACGCCGTGAGATTTCTATGGCTCACTGGCCCACCAAGGGGAGAAAATGAAGAGGAGCTGCGTGTGCTGAGGATGAAAAGAGTGGTATTTGGAGCTTCCCCAAGTCCATTTTTGCTGGCAGCTACAATCAGGAAGCACCTGAAACAATATGAAACAGAACAACCAGAAGCTGTAGAGATACTGAGAGAGTCACTCTACGTAGATGACTTCATTGCAAGTTCGCGCAATGTTGAAGAGGCTTACCTTGTGACAACAACTGCAAAGCGAATGCTGTCGATTGCAGGCATGGACCTCTGCAAATGGATGACCAATTCTCCTGAATTGAAAACAAAATGGGAGGAGAGTACGACAACTGACCACCCGTTGACGTTACAAACACAAGGATTAGTGCTGAAGGTTTTAGGTTTAGTATGGAGGCCGGAAACGGATGAATTTTTGTTTGACCTCAGGCCGTTACTGAGCATTCTAAAGCAAAAGGAAAACACAAAGAGAAGTGTTCTGCAGTCGCCTGCACGTATCTTCGACCCTCTTGGTTTCTTAACTCCCTACACCATCAGGATCAAGTGCATGTTCCAGGAAATGTGAGAGAGGGGACTCAGCTGGGACGAAGAATTACCAACTGATCTGACACGAGAATGGCAACAGTGGTGTTCAGAACTACCCCAGTTACACCAGCTCACCATACCAAGGTGGTACAGAACAGACATGCGGCCACAGAATAACCACACCCTGAAACTACACGTGTTCTGTGATGCAAGTGAAAGGGCTTACAGTGCAGTAGCTTACTTGCAAGGTGAGTCACAAGACAGGGAAACAACAAGTCTAGTCGCATCCAAGTCCAGGGTAGCCCCACTTAAGAAAATGACGCTGCCACGCCTGGAGCTCATGGGAGCTGTGATTGGAGCGAGACTAGCAAACAACTTGATGACCGCACTGAAAATGGAAGAAAACCAGATCAAAATGTGGACAGACTCGATGATGCAGCTCAGCTCAGAAATGGAAACAGTTTGTTGCGAACAGAGTGACAGAGATCCAGTCCTTGACCAATCCAGAGTCATGGTCACATATTGAAGGGAAAACTAATCCAGCTGACCTCCCTACAAGAGGACAAACTGTTCGAAACTTGACACAGAGCGAGCTATGGTGGAATGGACCCAGAATTCTTTCATCACCCAATCAGTCCGAAGAGACTGATGATAACAAGGTTCCAGAAGAAGTGAATACAGAACTCAAGTCCAGTTGCCAGGTTACTGTACAACTCACAGAAAACAGCACAGACATTACTGAACCTGTGTTGTAGCTTGAAAGGTACAGCAAACTGAAAAGAGTGTTCAGAGTCACCGCCTGGATAAAGAGATTCATAGCCAATGCTCGTACAACCATAAAGATGCAAGGTGAACTGACTGCTGACGAACAGTTCGATGCAGAAAAGTACTGGATTAAGGTAACACAACAACAGAGTTTTGGACAGGAGATCAAACTACTGACGGCAGGAAAAAGCCAAAACAATGACTGTAAAATCAGAGAACTGAAACCTTTCCTGGACGAACACGAACTGCTCAGTGTAGGAGGAAGACTGCAACAGTCCAACTTCACATTCAGAGAGCAGCACCCATGGGTTCTGCCCAATAAGTACAGATACTCAGAAATGCTGATACAGTACCACCATGAGAAGGTGATGCATTCTGGAGCAAGTGACACTCAGCATCCAACGTTAAACGAGCGGGAAATGAGATGCAGATGGAAGTACAGGCAGAGACTTGTGACCAGTTTCTGGAACAGTTGGCGAAGAGACTACTTGCTGGATCTAAAGTCAGCACACCGCTGTGACACACCACAGCCCACCCCACTATTCAGTTGATATACTGTCTAGAGATCTAGATGAACACAATTGTTCATCGGGGGGGGGGAGGATGTTGTAACTTTAATGTGTTACAGAGTTAATGTTTAAGTTTATTAATTGAGCTGTATCTAAAGATATTTCTTTACAGTTATCTGCATATGTAATTGTATCGGGTTGTGTTGAATTACGCTTTTTGACTGCAAGTTCCAGAATGCCTTGCGAGAGGAACGAGAGAGATAACACGCCAATTATGTGCAGGTGTTGATTGTGGCTGACTTTCCGATAGCATCTTACCTGCATTGCTCTGTACCAAAGTTGTTAAATGTAACGTGAACAAGTATTATTACTAAAAAATAAGCTTTCGTATCAAACCCGACATCCGAGTCATTACTTTGAAGTTAGTTAATCTAAAACCACCTCCCTCTCATTGGCTGTCACTCTGGCTTCCATTGGCTGACAGTTCAGCTGCTTGGGCTGCGTTCTCTGTCTTCCGCTACGCCACTTCCTTCTTGGCAAATCAAAGCTCAAATCGTTGGTCCTTTGCCTGGTCCTCATTGTCCTTCAGTCTGGCCTCCATGTTCTTTAGCTCAGACTTGGAGACACTCAGCAACATCTTCTGCTCCACTACCATGTCTCATCTACTTCAGATCTCAGGGGTAGGGGGGGGGGATCTGGCCGCTCATCTGTTTGTGGGTCGTCTCAGCAGCTTCAGTCTCTTGGCTCTTGATCAAACTCTCTCTGACCCCTCCACATGCTCCCCCTGAGTCCAACACCAACAGAGCTGCTGCTCATTCTGAAATTAGGCCTCTTCAGAAACAGTGGCGTTTTTGAGGCTCAGTCCCCTTTTCTTTATACACACTCATGATGTAGTGAGCCAATGCATGAGAATTCAACACGTGTTTCTGACGTGAAACACCTGTTGAGCAGACCTCAAATCAGATTTTTTGAATCCATCACTGTAAAAGGATGTGTGATAACTCAACCTGTTATTCAGTTAGTCTGGTGGTGGATTTGGCATCTTCTTAATTTTGCACCAAGGGGGTAGGCTACTTGAGATTCCATTTGGGAGTTTATTTGAACGCTCACGAGTTGAGAATGCTATAGCAACAATTAGTATCTGGAAACCAAATCGCTGAAGAGATATAAACAAGACATTTTTTATTTTGGGGGGGGGGGGGGGGGGGGTTATTGGTGTGAAGATTGTGTGGATTGCTTCACTGTCGGTCCCCAAAGAAGACATTTAAATACATTTCAAACCGATTTACCACTGGTGAGGGCGGTGTGCCGCTAGTCTATTCTATTCTAAGATAGCCTTAGTTATCATATGCCATATCATACTGAATGTTGTCAATGCTCTGTTGCTGATGATAGTCAGGCCATTGTACATTATGACCGTTCCCCTGTAGGGAACAGACAAGCTGTGCAGTTGGACTCAAAGAACAGGTGAGAGAATGTCTCCACTTTCCATGTGCTCATCACTTTTATTTATATCCTATTTTTCCACTCTGTTCCCTTTATTGATGAGTTACTGTATTGAATTTGTTAATTCAGTGTTCAAATCAAATCAAACTTAATTTGTCACATGCGCCAAATACAAGAAGTGTAGACATTACCGTGAAATGCGCAGTTCAAGAAGAGTTAAGAAAATATTTACCAAATAAACTAAAGTAAAAAATAAAATAAAAATAATAAAAAAGTAACACAATAACATAACAATATCAAGGCTATATACAGGGGGTACCGGTACCGAGTCAGTGTGGGGGGTACAGGTTAGTTGAGGTAATTTATACAGAAGGGGTGAAGTGACTATGCATAGATAATAAACAGCGAGCAGCAGCAATGTACAAAACAAATGGAGGGGGGGGGGGGGTCAATGTAACTAGTCCGGTGGCCATTAGATTAATTGTTCAGCAGTCTTATGGATTGGGGGTAGAAGCTGTTAAAGGAACCTTTTGGTCCTAGACTTGGCGCTCCGCTACCACTTGCAGTGCAGTAGCAGAAAAAACAGTCTGTGACTTGGGTGACTGGAGTCTGACAATTTTATGGGCTTTCCTCTGACACCGCCTATTATATAGGTCTGGGATGGCAGGAAACTTGGCCCCAGTGATGTACTGGGCTGTACGCACTACCCTCTGTAGCGCCTTACGGTCAGATGCCGAGCAGTTGCCATACCAGGCGGTGATGCAACTGGTCAGGATGCTCTCGATGATGCAGCTGTATAACTTTTTGGGGATCTGGGGATCCATGCCAAATCTTTTCAGTCTCCTGAAGGGGAAAATGTTTTGGTGTGTTTGGATCATGGTAGTTCGTTGGTGATGTGGACACTCTCGATCCGCTCCACTACAGCCCCATCGATGTTAATGGGTGCCTGTTCAACCTACCTTTTCCTGTAGTCCACGATCAGCTCCTTTGTCTTGCTCACATTGAGGGAGAGGTTGTTCTGGCACCACACTGCCAGTTCTCTGACCTCCTCCCTGTAGGCTGTCTCATCGTTGTTGGTGATCAGGCCTACCACTGTTGTGTCGTCAGCAAACTTAATGATGGTGTTGGAGTCGTGTTTGGCCATGCAGTCATGGGTGAACTGGGAGTACAGGAGGGGACTAAACAAGCACCCCTGTTGAGGGTCAGCATCACAGATGTGGTGTTGAAAACCCTCACCATCTGGGGGTGGCCTGTCAGGATGTCCAGGATCCAGTTGCAGAGGGATGTGTTTAATCCCATAGTCCTGAGATTCGTGATGAGCTTGGAGGGCACTATGGTGTTCAACGCTGATCTATAGTCAATGAACAGCATTCTTACATACAGTTGAAGTCGGAAGTTTACATACACTTATGTTGGAGTCATTACAACTCGTTTTTCAACCACCACAAATTTCTTGTTAACAAACTATAGTTTTGGCAAGTCGGTTAGGACATCTACTTTGTGCATGACACAAGTCATTTTTCAAACAATTGTTTACAGGCAGATAATTTCACTTAGAATTCACTGTACCACAATTCCAGTGGGCCAGACGTTTACATACGCTAAGTTGACTGTGCTTTAAAACAGCTTGGAAAATTCCAAAAAATGAGGTCATGGCTTTAGAATCTTCTGATAGGCTAATTGACCGGTGGATGTATTTCAAGGCCTACCTTCAAACTCAGTGCCTATTTGCTTGACATCATGGGAAAATCAAAATAAATCAGACAAAACCTCAGAAAACTAATTGTAGACCTCCACAAGTCTGGTTCATCCTTAGGAGCAATTTACAAACGCCTGAAGGTACCACGTTCATCTGTACAAACAATAGTACGCAAGTATAATCACCACGGGACCACGCAGCTCAGGAAGGAGACACTTTATGTCTCCTAGAGATGAACGTACTTTGGTGTGAAAAGTGCAAATCAATCCCAGAACAGCTGCAAAGGACCTTGTGAAGATGCTGGAGGAAACAGGTACAAAAGTATCTATATCCACAGTCAAACGAGTCCTATATTGACATAACCTGAAAGGCCGCTCAGCAAGGAAGAAGCGACTGCTCCAAAACCGCCATAAAAAAGCCAGACTACGATTTGCAACTGCACATAGGGACAAACATCATATATTTTGGAGAAATGTCCTCTGGTCTGATGAAACAAAAACAGAACTGTTTGGCCATAATGACCATCGTTATGTTTGGAGGAAAAAGGGGGAGGCTTGCAAGCTGAAGAACCTCATCCCAACCGTGAAGCACAGGGGAGGCAGCATCATGTTGTGGGGTGCTTTGCTGCAGGAGGGACTGGTGCACTTCACAAAATTGATGGCTTCATGAGGGAGGAAAATTATGTGGATATATTGAAGCAACATCTCAAGACATCAGTCAGGAAGTTATAGCTTGGTCGCAAATGGGTCTTCCAAATGGACAATGACCCCAAGCATACTTCCAAAGTTGTGGAAAAATGGCTTAAGGACAACAAAGTCAAGGTATTGGAGTCACCCTCACAAAGCCCGGACCTCAACCCTATAGAAAATTTGTGGGCAGAACTGAAAAAGTGTATGCAAGCAATGAGGCCTACAAACCTGACTCAGTTACACCAGCTTTGTCAGGAGGAATGGGCCAAAATTCAACTTATTGTGGGAAGCTTGTGGAAGGCTACCCAAAGGCTACCCAAAACATTTGACCCAAGTTAAAAAATGTAAAGGCAATGCTACCAAATACTAATTGAGTGTATGTAAACTTCTGATCCACTGGGAATGTGATGAAATAAATAAAAGCTGAAATAAATAATTCTCTCTACTATTATTCTGACATTTCACATTCTTAAAATAAAGTGGTGATCCTAACTGATCTAAGACAGGGAATTTTTACTAGGATTAAATGTCAGGAAATGTGAAACTGAGTTTAAATGTATTTGGCTAAGGTGTATGTAAACTTCCGACTTCAACTGTTGGTGTTCCTCTTGTCCAGGTGGGAGGGCAGTGTGGAGTGCAGTAGAGATTGTGTCATCTGTGGATCTGTTGGGGCAGTAGGTGAATTGGAGTGGGTCCAGGGTGTCTGGGATGATAGTGTTGATGTGAGCCATGACCAGCCTTTCAAAGCATTTCACGGCTACAGATGTGAGTGATAGTCATTTAAACAGGTTACCTTGATGTTCAGAGACTATGGTGGTCTGCTTGAAACACGTAAGTATTGAGGTGAGAGGTTGAACATTTCCTTGAAGACACCTGCCAGCTGGTCAGCGCATACTCGTGAGTACGCGTCCTGGTAATCTAGCTGGCCCCCTGCAGACAGGGCAGCTGGTGGATGCGATGTGTCTTCTGGGCATTGTGATTGATAGAGAAGACTATGACTGACTTTTAGACGGACCGGGGACACTTTTATAGGACTAGAGGAGGCGGGAGTGACGTGTATGTTAACCAGTTTAAAAAGTCCTACTCACATCAACTACAGAGATCACAAATTTGTCCAGGACTGCTGGTGCTCTCATGCATGGTTCAATGTTGCTTGCCTCGACGCAAGCATAGAAGGCATTTAGCTCGTCTGGTAGGCTTGCGTCACTGGGCAGTTCACGGCTTGGTTTTCCTTTGTAATCCATGACAAGCGTCAGAGCCGGCGTAGTATGATTCGATCTTAGTCCTGTATTGTTGCTTTACCTGTTTGATGGCTTGTTGGAGGTCGTAGCGGGAATTCTTAGCAGCGTCCATATTAGTGTCCCATTCCTTAAAAATGGCAGCTCTAACCTTTAGCTCAGTAATATGTTGCTTGTAATCCATGGCTTTTGGTTGGGATATGTACGTACAGTCAATGTGGGGACGACATCGTCGATGTACTTATTAATGAGGCCGGTGACTGATGTGGTATGCTCCTCAATGTTATTGAACATATTCTAGTCTATGCTAGTGAAGCAGTCCTGTAGCTTAGCATCCGCTTCATCGGACCACTTCCATATTGAGCACGTCACTGATACTTCCTGTTTGAGTTTTTACTTGTAATCAGGAATCAGGAGAATAGAGTTATGGTCAGATTTGCCAAAGGAGGGTGAGGGAGAGACTTGTATGTGTCTCTGTTTGTGGAGTCAAGGTGGTCTAGAGTTCTTACCTCTAGTTGCACAGGTGACATGCTTGTAAAAATTTGGTTAAACGTATTTCAGTTTCCCTGCATTAAAATCAACGGACATGAGAAGCGCCACGTCTGGTGTGCATTTTCTTGTTTGCTTATGGCACTATACAGCGTTGTATCTATCCCTAACATAGGCTAAGTAGATAATTATAGTCTATCCATTATTAACTCTACTGCCTAAAATTCTTAACCATCTAATAAGCCAAAATTGTAAGTTTTTGTTAACTTCTTATGGCTACAGGGGCAGTATTGAGTAGCTTGGATGAAAGGTGCCCAGATTAAACGGCCTGCTCCTCAGTCCCAGTTGCTAATATATGCATAGTATTATTAGTATTGGATAGAAAACACTCTGAAGTTTCTAAAACTGTTTGAATGATGTCTGTGAGTATAACAGACAGAATATGGCAGGCAAAAACATGAGAAGAAATCCAAACAGGAAGTGGGAAATCTGAGGTTGGTCGATTTTCAACCCAGCCCCTATTGAATACACAGTGAGATATTGGTTATGTTGCACTTCCTAATGCTTCCACTAGATGTCATCCGTCTTTAGAAACTTCTTTGAGTATTCTGCTGTGAGGTGGGGGTTCATAAGGGCTGTTTGAGCCAGGCTCTGAGGCGCGGTCACGAGAGAGTTAGCTCTCGTTCCATTGCTTTTCTACAGACATAGGAATTCTCCGGTTGTAACATCATTGATGTTTTATGTTAAAAACATCCTAAAGAATGATTTCATACATCGTTTGACATGTTTCTACGGACAGGAACGGAACTTTTTGACATTGTCTGCAACTAGGGAATAGCTATTTGGACATAAATGGACATTATCGAACTAAATCAAACATTTAATGTGGAACTGGGATTCATGGGAGTGCATTCTGATGATCATCAAAGGTAAGTGAATATTTATAATGCTATTTCTGACTTCTGTTGACTACCCAACATGGCGGATAACTTTTTGGCTGCTTTGTTGTCTGAAAGCTGTACTCAGATTATTGCATGGTTTGCTTTTTCCGTAAAGTTTTTTTGAAATCTGACACAGCGGTTGCATTAAGGAGAAGTGTATCTATGTTTCCATGTCTAACAATTGTATTTTCATCGACATTTATAATGAGTATTTCTGTAAAATTATGTGACTCTCTGCAATATCACCAGATGTTTTTGGAACTAGTGAACGTAAATATGCACTTTATCGAACAAAACATATATGTATTGTGTAACATGAAGTCCTGTGAGTGTCATCTGATGAAGATCATCAAAAGGTTAGTGATTCATTTTATCTCTATTTGTGAGTTTTGTGACTCCTCTCTTTGGCTGGAAAATATGCTTAATTTTTCTGTGGCTTGGCTCTGACCTAACATAATCGTTTGTGGTGCTTTCACTGTAAAGCCTATTTGAAATTGGACACTTTGGTGGGGTTAACAACAAAATTACCTTTAAAGTATAAGGTATAAGATGCATGTATGTTTGAGGAATTTTAATTATGAGATTTGTGTTGTTTGAATTTGGCGCTCTGCACTTTCACTGGCTGTTGTCATATTGATCCTGTTAACGGGATTTCAGCCCTAAAATACCATCTTTAATTTAAGCATTTCTACACTACTGGGGAGCCATCGGTCAGCAGAACCAGGAGGGGCCAGTTAGGTCAGATAGGTTATCTGGCCTGTCTAACACCTCCTGCGGCCTGCGACGCCGGGACACCCTGGGGGCGGCCTGCGACGCAGGGACACCCTGGGGCGGCTGATCGATAGAAAAGACTACGACTGACTTTTACACAGACCGGGGGACACTTTTATAGGGCTAGAGGAGGCGGGAGTGACGTCATCATAGGATAAATGATAGCGCAATAATTATGATAGTTTGAATTTGGAAAACTCCTGTCTTCAGTGATATCATAGTAGCCCTTGGGGTTCTGATAGGTCCAGTCGGTATTGGATAGAATGTCACAGACCCATTCGCTTGTGGGAAAACAACAATTGGCTCAACAAAAACTTGACCTTTTTGTCTGCTTGTTTTAGTCAATTACAAAACTACATTTAAGAAAAGTACAACTTGTCTAGAAATGTATTTTCAACATTGCCTGTCCTAAGATTTCTCACTACTTAGAAAAAAGTTACATTGTAGGGCTTCCCTCATGCCCCTTTTCATGGAGCTAGCAGTTACATGAGTGCTAGCTGGTACCTACAGGAACATTAAGCTAGCCAAGACCGACAACACAAACAAATGGACTATAAAGCTACAAGTAGTGAGTGGAGTTACAAACGGACTATAGGCCTACTAAACAAGTTACGTCTTACCTGTGATGAAATGTTTTCCACACACATAGCTATGTGTAGCATACTTGGACACCAGATCCCCACATTTCCCACTCTTCCACGCTGAATAGCCTGAAGCCACAAGGCTCTTCTCACAGGCTTTATTTCCCTACGTGGGGAGCAATGCTTAGGTTGGGATTTTTGACCTGGTTACACCAGAATGAATCAGTTGGACAGGCCTTTGCTATCTTTAGGCAGGCATGTTTTTTCATGGGACCTCCTGTGTGTACACGCTTGCACATTCACCATTTTTTTAAATTGGGTTTAAAAGTATAGACCATAGGCAGCTCCTGAGTTTGGGGAAGCTTACAATTTATCCTTCCACCGATCTGCATTAGTTATTGATTATTTTATATGCACATTTTCGTGGAACAGTTTCATTTCAATAATAACTTTTTTGTTTCTCAAAATCATTGTCACTTTGTTAATCATAAAAATCTCAAGTAAAATGTTCAAATTGAAAAGTTAAAATTCTACTAAGGTGAGAGCACCAGCCTCATTGACACTGGTGGCTGAAGAAATGAGCTCAGAAATAGCCTGTAGGCCTACAACTTCCATCGTGAACTAAGTAAAATATATAGGCCTAAAGCAGACAAATAAAAACAGAAAATATCCCGGTGGAAATTCTGGTTATTTCAATCACATTCATCTTTCTACTTCATCTCCCTGCCTCCCTTTGACTTGAGCTATTGCTAGTGAAGTGCAACAATGCATCAAATCATCAACTGGGTCCGGCCGGAAGCTGTCGCTAGCGAACTTCCAACATTGTATCAAATAGCCTATTCCGGGTTTCCGTGGCAGTGAGCTCGGGGCAGACAGCTGTTTTTTATGAAGTTTCCACTGCATATATGAAGCAGATCATAATATTTTGTTCTTTCACACTAAAGCTTCGTGATTATCGAGGCCGGGTGTGTTGGAAAGAAATTATCATTCGCAAACTTTCATTCATAATTGATGTAAAAAGAAATAGATTTCGTCTACAATGTGAAGTGAAGAGAAAATGACTGAGAAGCTCAGTTTATTAGTGGTGGATGTGGAGAGTTAAGACAATCAGAAATCAGACATTGCCAAATGAGCACTTTCCTACATTACACAGGAGACCAGGTAAATGACTGTAATTAAAACTTGCATTGACAGAAATTCAAGTGACCAAATTCCGGATTAATTAAGATTAAACAATGAATGTGCATGAATTGCCGGTAGAGAGTCGAGTACATTTTGGAGAGCTGAGTGCATGCATTCTGGAGAAATAAATGCCACACACCCCTTCCCTTCTTGTTGCAACATTTTAAATTAAACTCAAGAAACATTATCTTCACACATATTTTAGATGCTTTTCACTGACAGCCGTAACTCAATCAACTGGACATATTGCAACATGTGCTGCCCAAATTGTGGGCTTGCCAAATAGGCCTATCATGCTTGTGATTTGAAACAATCCACAGCCATTTTTGTAAAGAAGCTAATGATCCTCTGTGGTTATGTTATGCTCTCTGGTGAAGTATTTTGAATGTTTTTATTTAGACAGGAGGAATTATATAATTTGGGCAAAACATCAATTTACTTTAGGGGAAGCCAGCATCCTAACAGAGCACTGTCCACATGCCAACTTTAATTTCCAATTCTCAAGAGGCTGAAACCAGAGCTCTGTATATAATGACGAGATGCTCATGTCTCTGCCCTATCAATGGAAGTTGTGAAAGCATACAAAACCTTTTTTTGATATACTCAGAGGACCATCATTAGCATGTTTTAACCACTCCTATATAAAATGGTAGATTATCAGACACGCAACAAGGTCTGATCTCATTATTACTGAAACAGGACCCAAGTGGTGTATATATAAAGATCCAGTTCATTAAAAAAATTGGAGACCTCTTACACTTCAGTGATGTGATGCAAAAATCATATCAAAATGCTTGGCGCATAGAATTAAAAAAGTATTGTCAGATATTATTCATCCTAATCAGACAGTTTTTTTTTCATGGACGATACAGTGGAGATAATATAAGACAAGTACTGGAAACAAAAGAATACCATGAAATATCGGGGACACCAGGCCTGGTTTTCATAGCTGAATTTGAAAAGGCTTTTGATAAAGTACGACTGGAGTTAATATATAAATGCCTAGAATATTTCAATTTTGGGGAATCTCTTATAAAATGGGTTAAAGTTATGTATAGCAACCCTAGGTGTAAAATAGTAAATAATGGCTACATCTCAGAACTATATCTGGAGAAGTAAAACAAGGTTGTCCACTATCGGCATTTCGATTTATTATTGCCATCGAAATGTTAGCTGTTAAAATGAGGTCAAACAATAATATTAAGGGATTAGAAATAAACAACCAAGTTGGCTCTTTTACAATGGGGGTCAATGGGAAAGAATGTTTGTTTCCCTCAATTTGTTGGGCGTGGTCGAGGGGAATTCCTTATGACGTGATTATCGATTCAGAGTTTTGGCAGGATAATGCAATAGTAACCGTGCAATTCCAAACACATAAACCAGGAAAATGTATACAAAACACAGCGGAATATGAAGTGGATAATCCCATGTGGGACGATGAGCCTAAAATGAAGAAAATCGGCCCAAAATTGTAGGAGATATTCTCGCAGATTAGAACCCTTAGCGTATTCTAAAATAATATTAAAAGTGCATGCCTTAAAGATGCAGGCCAGGCTTAAATCAGATCAGCGGTAACCCGCATTAGCCAACAAATGCATTGCTTTTCATTGCTTTAGTTTAGGCGCTATCGGAGGTATAACTGCGTTAAGAGGTGTCAAATCCACAAGGGTCCCCTGCGTTACCTATCGCCATTGGACACACCTAGTCGCATCATGAGTAGAAATCCCATGCAGCAGTTTGAACACTGGAATGTGTGAAATAATCTTCTCAATTGGGCTCACAGATTTGACAGTTCTAACACAGTTGACTGATTAGCCTAGTTAAATAAAGGTTCAATCAATTATGGGGTGAAAGCTATTGAAGTTTAAAGGTTACTACAAGCTTTACTCTGTTGATCTACGTGTACACACGTGGGTGGAGTGGGATTTTTGGAGTAGCGGACAACTTTATTAACATGATATCCTCACCGGTTCCACTCCCATTGACTAGGGGGCAATAGCAAAGTTTTAATATTTTAGTCTTTCCATTTTGTGAAGGCAAGGAACTATTGCTTTCCCTTGCTAGTAGTAGCTAGCTGGCAGCATGGCTAGCTGGCTTTAGCCTGGCTAAAACATTTCAAGCTAGCTTGCCTTTTTACCTTCCCACATCTCCATGTGAAATAATCAGATTTATAATTTTAAAAAATATGCCCTGGCAAATATTTGTATACTTGCCGGTGTAACCTAAAACATTATCCCAGTTTGATATGCTGCTTGTGTATTCATTCCCATATCAGCTAAAAATAGAACATCATGTTTTGGTAATAGAGAAAAATGCACATGGCTAGCTAGTTGACTACAGCAGGTTCTACCATTTCGCAATAGCCTGAATAAATAGTTATTACTTCTAAACTAAAATGCCTTTTGGGGTGGATTCTTGTCGTGTGGTTTACTGTTTGAACAGTCACTGAGAATATATTTCAATGCAAAATGGGCTACTGTGATGATAAATAGCCTCTGTAGCCTACAGATTAGATCAAGGAACCAAGTGACAAACACTACCCCCACAGCTGCGGAAGGAATGATACAGTGTGTCTCAATTTTCAG
This sequence comes from Oncorhynchus mykiss, assembly GCF_057628025.1. Lineage (NCBI taxonomy): Eukaryota > Metazoa > Chordata > Actinopteri > Salmoniformes > Salmonidae > Oncorhynchus > Oncorhynchus mykiss. Next base: position 51,539,700 of record NC_143029.1, read on the forward strand.
GCAGTAAATAGCATCGTATTATAAGGAGCCGTCCCTTTTTTGCAACACTCCGAATCTTGCGCCTGTGTAGAGCTTGTAGTAAGATTTCCACCCAATAATATATATATACACACACTAGAAGACTGACAGGGGGCACTCCCCCACCATTGTAAAAAATAGCTTGGAAGCTATAGAATAAATTTGTTGCCACATTTATTCTATTACAGACAAGTTGATGCATACTTTTTAAGTATATTATCTGAGCTAAACATACACATGTTAATGTCCCCGATACAACAAGAAAAGTACTTAAATACATGCAATTTTGTCCTTGAAACAATTAATGGAAATACTATAGAATTCCTATGGAGGACTGCTTCTTCTGGGGAGTGCCAATATACCCAACCGGTGGCTTCAAAGCCTCTAATTGGCCAATGCATAGCATCAGCAATCCAGGGTTTATATACATCATTGGTTACACCTCTGACACCGGCTAAAAAAAACGTTATCTGTTTGTCGGCTAACGCAAATTACCGCCTCAATGTCTTTCATCCTTACAAAATGAACTAACTCAGTTATTGAAAAGGGTCCTATTTAACTTACAATGTGTATCAATAGCTTGTAAAAAGAAAGAAACAAATACTGTACTAAAGAACATAGTGAATGACAGCAGCATGCATTTGAAGGTCAGAATACGTTTGAGTTACTGTATATGTACAGTATGTGGAAAAGTATATACATCAAGCCCACATCTGGGCAATGTGTTTCTGTATTGTAAAGAAATGTAGCTTTTGTCCTTCCTGTGCTTTCTGTGTGTCTTTCTGTCTGTCAGTGATGGTTTACGTCTTTCTGTGTGTTGGTCTGTCGGTGCATGTGTATGTTGATCGGTTTGTCTGTGCTAGATTACTATTTTTATGTCTGTAGTAGTCAATGTAGTAGTCAATGTCAGTCTGTCTGTCAGTCCATCTGTGCTAACATGCGTCTGTCTGTTTCTGTTAACTGACATTAGTCTGTCTGTCAGCCTGTCTGCCTTTTCATCCATCCATCCGTCTATTTGGATAGATGCGTTTGCTAAATGGCATACACACTGTGTGTTCAAAACATTAAGAACACCTGCTCTTTCCACGACAGACTGACCAGGTGAATCCAGGTGAAGGCTATGATCCCTTACTGATGTCACTTGTTAAATTCCCTTCAAACAGTGTAGATGAAGGGAAGGAGAAAGGTTAAATAATGATTTTTAAGCCTTGAGACATGGATTGAGTATTTGTGCCATTCGGAGGGTGATGTGCAAGAAATGTAAGTGCCTTTGAACGGTGTATGGTAGTAGGTGCCAGGCCCACCGGTTTGTGTCAAGAACTGCAACGCTGGGTTTTTCAAGCAGAACCTGTTTTCCGGGTGTATCAAGAATGATCCACCACCCAAAGGACATCCACACAACTTGACACAACTTTGGGAAGCATTGGAGTCAACATGGGCCAGCATCCCTGTGGAACACTCTCGACACCTTGCAGGGTCCATGCCCCGACGAATTGATGCTGTTCTGAGGGCAAAAAGGGGTGGGGGGAGCAACTCAATAGTAGGAAGGTGTTCCTAATGTTTTGGTATACTCAGTGTATGTTATATTATTGTATATTTCCAACTATGTGTGAGCTCTAGCACTTCAGACAGCCAGTCTATCTCCTCTGTTCCTCTCGTCCAGCAGCGTCTCCAGCTCTGTGATCAGGCCTTTGAACTGGATCCTGTTCGCCGGGTCAAACTCCCAACACCTCCTCATCAGAGAGTACACCTGTGCACGCATACGCACACACACACACACACACACACACACACACACACACACACACACACACACACACACACACACAAAAAGAAAGGGAGAGAGATATGTATGAGTATGTCGCACATCACTCCTTCACAGGAGAGGCATTTGAAAAAACTATTCTCTCCATCAAAATGCGTTTTTTTGTTACAGAAATACCTTCGGGAACAAGTGAACTTTCATGTGCCTTAATAACAAACTTGTATGCCATCTGTAAATAAGAATATAATTGTTAAATTACAAGCCTAGTTGGTTTAGCCACAGAAAAGTACAGGAACCTTCACGCTAGCCATGATTGGTTGAGATAATGGATGGGCTGGACATGCCGAGAGATGGGTTCAGATTGGTCTGCCATGTGGCATGCTTCGGTCTATAACTTGAGCTGCTCAGTAAGTAGATAATCCTTGCTACTGAAGCTTTTTTGAAAGATATGTTAGCCATGTAGAACTGCAAAAGTGTTGCTACTGCTCTCAACAACATTGCTGCCCTGAATTTAGCAGGCACTATCGACAAGGATCAGTGGGGAAAAGTCGTGATGGACTACTTTCTGCACACGGTCAGTGTGAACCGGAGTGCACAACGGGCCAAACATGCTGTACAAACAAAACGGAAAAAATACACAGGACGTCTTACTTCGTTTAAGGGGTTCCGCCATGAAGTGTTCCTCCATGTATACGGGTAAGAGTCTAGCTGCATTTTTAGATATCATACGTTTCCAATTTAGGCAGAAAGTCGTTTTCATTGCAAGTTAAAGAGTATGTATTGTGTATTATTAGCTAGCTAGCAAACCTTAACTTGATTGCTAGCTAACAATGAACCTAGTTGGTTAGCTTTAGCTACTTACAGATTCATACTACTGCATTTTATGCGTGGTGGCTAGCTATGACAATCTGTTTGTATTGCATGTATTGTACAAATTTCCAGCTTATTTCTCTCAAATGTTTTGCACAAATTTGTTTACATCCTTGTTAGTGAGCATTTCTCCTTTGCCAAGATAATCCATCCACCTGACAGGTGTGGCATATCAAGAAGCTGATTAAACAGCATGATCATTACACCAGGGGCGTAGCCAGACTTTTTTTGGGGGGGGGGATAGGCCTAGAAAAATTTGGATAAGCATTTTTTCTACTTATTTATTACATGTATTTTGTGCACCATATACACTGCTCAAAAAAATAAAGGGAACACTAAAATAACACATCCTAGATCTGAATGAATTAAATATTCTTATTAAATACTTTTTTCTTTACATAGTTGAATGTGCTGACAACAAAATCACACAAAAATGATCAATGGAAATCAAATTTATCAACCCATGGAGGTCTGGATTTGGAGTCACACTCAAAATGAAAGTGGAAAACCACACTACAGGCTGATCCAACTTTGATGTAATGCCCTTAATTAAAACAAGTCCAAATGCGGCTCAGTAGTGTGTGGCCTCCACGTGCCTGTATGACCTCCCTACAACGCCTGGGCATGCTCCTGATGAAGTGGCGGATGGTCTCCTGAGGGATCTCCTCCCAGACCTGGACTAAAGCATCCGCCAACTCCTGGACAGTCTGTGGTGCAACGTGGCATTGGTGGATGGAGCGAGACATGATGTCCCAGATGTGCTCAATTGGATTCAGGTCTGGGGAACGGGCGGGCCAGTCCATAGCATCAATGCCTTCCTCTTGCAGGAACTGCTGACACACTCCAGCCACATGAGGTCTAGCATTGTCTTGCATTAGGAGGAACCCAGGGCCAACCGCACCAGCATATGGTCTCACAAGGGGTGTGAGGATCTCATCTCGGTACCTAATGGCAGTCAGGCTACCTCTGGCGAGCACATGGAGGGATGTGCGGCCCCCCAAAGAAATGCCACCCCACACCATGACTGACCCACCGCCAAACCGGTCATGCTGGAGGATGTTGCAGGCAGCAGAACGTTCTCCAAGGCGTCTCCAGACTGTCACGTCTGTCACGTGCTCAGTGTGAACCTGCTTTCATCTGTGAAGAGCACAGGGCGCCAGTGGCGAATTTGCCAATCTTGGTGTTCTCTGGCAAATGAAAAACGTCCTGCACGGTGTTGGGCTGTAAGCACAACCCCCACCTGTGGACGTCAGGCCCTCATACCACTCTCATGGAGTCTGTTTCTGACTGTTTGAGCAGACACATGCACATTTGTGGCATGCTGGAGGTCATTTTGCAGGGCTCTGGCAGTGCTCCTCCTGCTCCTCCTTTGCACAAAGGCGGAGGTAGCAGTCCTGCTGCTGGGTTGTTGCCCTCCTACGGCCTCCTCCACGTCTCCTGATGTACTGGCCTGTCTCCTGGTAGCGCCTCCATGCTCTGGACACTACACTGACAGACACAGAAAACCTTCTTGCCACAGCTCGCATTGATGTGCCATCCTGTATGAGCTGCACTACCTGAGCCACTTATGTGGGTTGTAGACTCCGTCTCATGCTACCACTAGAGTGAAAGCACCGCCAGCATTCAAAAGTGACCAAAACATCAGCCAGGAAGCATAGGAACTGAGTGGTCTGTGGTCCCCACCTGCAGAACCACTCCTTTATTGGGGGTGTCTTGCTAATTGCCTATAATTTCCAGCTGTTGTCTATTCCATTTGCACAATAGCATGTGAAATGTATTGTCAATCAGTGTTGCTTCCTAAGTGGACAGTTTGATTTCACAGAAGTGTGATTGACTTGGAGTTACATTGTGTCGTTTAAGTGTTCCCTTTATTTTTTTGAGCAGTGTATATTCACCCCACCCAGTATTGTAATCAAAACTTCAAAGAAAGCATGTAGTCCTTGGCTCCAACAGTGTAGTAGTGTGGGCTCAATAGCATCTCATTAGTGTGCAAGATCTTGAGAATCAGCTGTACATGTGATGGAAGAGCGCACTGTGCATGCAGAGAGTTGCAATTCCATTGAATTGGGGATAGTTTAACCAAAATATGCCACAAGACCTTGAATTGCCTTGTGTATCCCACAAAAAAGTTAACTGTTATAAGCAAACTTTTCTGATGAATTTAAGCAAAATCCCCCAAATTCCAGGGCTTAACTTCCCAAGGAAAATTTCCCGGAAAGTTTCCGACCCTTTGCAACCCTAGCTACCAGTACCATGTCAATGTGCTGGGGTACAGAGGTTAGTCGAGGTAATATGTACATGTAGGTAGGGGTAAAGACTACATGTAGGTAGATAATAAACAGTGAGTGGTAGCAGCATAAAAAAGGGGGTCAATGCAAATAGTCCGGGTAGCCATTTCATTAACTGTTTAGCAGTGTAGTAGTTAGGGGTAGGAGCTGTTAGGGAGCCTTTTGGACCTAGACTTGGCCCTCCGGTATCGCTTGCGGTAGCAGAGAGAACACTATGACTAGGGTGGCTGGGGTTTTTGCCAATTTTTAGGGCCTTCCTCTGACACCACCTGGTGTAGAGATCCGCGATGGCCGGGAGCTTGGCCCCAGTGATGTACTGGGCCGTATGCACTACCCTCTGTAACACCTTGCGGCCAAATGCAGAGCAGTTGCCATACCAAGCGGTAATGCAACCAGATGTTCTCGATGGTGCAGCTGTAGAACTTTGAGGATCTGAGGACCCATGACAAATATTTTCAGTCTCCTGAGAGGGAATAGGCGTTGTCGTGCACACCACACTTCCAGGTCTCTGACCTCCTCCCTCCACGCTGTCTCACTGTTGTCGGTGATCAGGCCTACCACCGTTGTGTCATCGGCAAACTTAATGATGGTGTTGGAGTCGTGCGTGGCCACGCAGTTATGTGTGTGTGAACAGGGAGTACAGGAGGGGACTAAGCACACACCCGAGGGGCCTCCGTGTTGACGATTAGCGTGGCAGATGGGTTGTTGCCTACCCTTACCACCTGGGGGCAGCCTGTCAGGAAGTCCAGGATTCAGTTGCAGAGGGAGGTGTTTAGTCCCAGGGTCCTTAGTTTAGTGATGAGCTTTGAGGGCACTATGGTGTTGAACACTGAGCTGTAGTCAGCAAACAATATTATCACGTATGTGTTGCTTTTGTCCAGGTGGGAAAGGGCAGTGTGGAGTACAATGGAGATTGTGTCATCTGTGGATCTGTTGGGGCGGTATGCGAATTGGAGTGGGTCTAGGATATCCGAGAGGATGCTGTTGATGTGAACAATGACCAGCCTTTCAAAGCACTTCTTTGCTACAGACGTGAGTGCTACAGAGTGGTAGTCATTTAGGAAGGTTACCATGGTGTTCTTGAGCACAGGGACTACGGTGGTCTTTTCAAATCATGAAGATATTACAGATTACAGGTCAGGTAGAGGTTGAAAATGTCAGTGAAGACAGTTGCCAGAAGCCAGTTGATCAGAGCATTCTGAGTATGGAGTCCTGGTAATCCGTCTGGCCCTGCGGTCTTGTGAATGTTGACGCGTTTAAAAGGTCTTACTGACATCAGCAGAGAGCGTGACCACAGTCGTTCGGAACAGCTGGTGCTCTCATGCATGGTTCAGTGTTGCTTGCCTCAAAGCGAGTATAGAAGGCATTTAGCTCATTTGGTAGGCTTGCGTCACTGGTCAGCTCATGGCTGGGTTTCCCTTTGTAATCGGTAATAGTTTGCAAGTCCTGCCTCAACCGACGAGCATCAGAGCCGGTGTAGTAGGATTCAATCTTAGTCCTTTATTCTTTGCCTGTTTGATGGTTGGTCGGAGGGCATAGCAGGATTACTTCTAAGCGTCCAGATTAGTGTCCCGCTCTTTGAAAGCGGCAGCTCTTGTCTTTAGCTCAGTGCGGATGTTGTCTGTAATCCGTGGCTTCTGGTTGGGATGTGTATGTATGGTCACTGTGGGGATGACACATACATATCCCAACCAGAAGCCATTCATTTAGTCTTTCCCTTTAAATCGCCATAGAAACGACCCCTCTCAATGCAGATTGATCGTGGTTATAGGCAATGAAAGTGAAGGACCTGGAGGTAAAAATGACGGTATCACGTTGATTTTGATTGGTCCAACCAGCAGAAGCACCTCTAAATAGTAACGTTTCTATTTAAATCAACAGTCAAGTATAAGTATATTAAGGTTATAATATTGTAGAGAACAATGTAATGATTCATTCTAGATAATGTGTAATGACAGTTTTATTTGCCCTAAGTTTTGACATTCATTTCATAGCACCCTCTTGAATTGCCCCATTTTTCTCTGCATTCTACAGCAGTGAGTGAATGCCGTAAACATTTACTTTGATAGCCCAGCACCTGCTCGGAACCATCGGATGTGCAGGATGTTCTATTCCCACTCGTTCCTATTGAGGATAGTTTAAGTATAGAATAACACTACTGAATGTGTTTTTAGAAAGGGTACTATTATCTTTAGTTTGGAGCGAAGTTGCCCTTAGACGCTGATCTTGGGTCTATTTAGCATTTCCCCCACTAATGGTTAAGTTTAGGATTGGGGGATCGGAAGCTGATCCTAAACCTGTACCTCGGGAAAACCTCATCCCGGAGCTTTAGCTTTCAGATGAAAGAGAAGGAAAGACTAGAGCCTTGGTGAACAGATGACACCACTTCCCGGAGTTCTCTTACCGTGTCTGGGCAGCGAGGTGGACATGGCAGCCTCTTGCCGTCTATCAGAAATTCCACCAATCGGGTGAGAGTCATCTTACCCTCGCTTGGACTAAGCAACTTCAAAAATACCTGTGAACAACCATGTCACATGATCAAAACCAAAACAGATGGCCGTACCTACACCCAAGTTTTTTCTCTCAAAGTATACACTCATGCACTTCTTCCCATGCATTTAAAAGGATTGGATTGGTGCAAGCTTGGGGAAGGAGTTTCCTCCAGTCATTTTCTTTAAAATCCATGAAGTGCACACTTAGGGAGAAAGGTCAGAGTATTGAATTGCAGAATAATTTGATCCCATAACAGACAAGGGCTAGCTAGCTTGATGAAAGAAGATATCAGATACAGGACATGTTAAAATGTCTGACTCCTAGTGTTTTGTCAAATCAATAAAGTTGAACAAATTTGTATGAAACTATTTTCATAGTGAAGTGAGGTAAACACAGAGAGAAAGTTCTTTACCGGCTCAGGACTGCTGCTTGACTCGCAGTAGGTCATCAGCTCATAGAGGGTCACTCCGAAAGACCACACGTCAGACGCAGGGTAGAACCTAGAGCCCATCAGGCACTCAGGAGCATACCTACAAGGCAACACATACTGTAGCAAAATGTTTTCCAAAAAAACCTGGTATCTACTTATCAATACAATGAGCCCCAACCTGTCAAAATCATTAGAGGTTTTAATCTGATCCATCACAGATAGCAACGATAGACTGGCTTCCAGGCTTTTAAATGTGACCTTATCTCTTTGTTTTGGGAGTGAACCATCAAGTTAAGTTCTGGGACCTGGCCATGTCATTCTATTTCTATGTTTCTCACCAGAACACAGGGCTTTCGGTGTCCTCTTTGACAGTGTAGTAACTCTTGTCCTCCTTCATGCTCTTGGTCAGGCCAAAGTCTGCGATCTTCACTGTGCTCTCGTTCTCCACCAGAACGTTCCTGGCCGCCAAATCCCGGTGGATGAACCGCTGTGATCCCAAGTAATCCATTCCCTGAGAGACACACACACACATTTTCACTTGTTTTTATAGTTTGTATACTTTTATAGCTATTTACCTGGCAGTCTTGTGGTTTCTAGAAGTCGTTGAAACATTTCAACACAACTTTCCCATATAGTACTAGCCACAGTTACCGACGATGTTCATTTCTTTGAAAGTAGCAGAAAGTTTATATAAACAAGGACTGCGATGCTTTAGAATGTCCAACTCTCTCCATAATCAGAAACCGCATTACATACATAAATACCTATAGGGGCTAGTTAAAATAATGAAATTCCATTTTTGGGGTCATTAATAAAGATCCATACTACAATACCTGGCAGATCTGGAGGGCGTAGTTGAGAAGTCTCGTGAGGTCAGTCTGGTGTTTTCTTTTGGGAAGGTAGTCCTTCAGGCTCCCCGCTGGCAGGTACTCCATAATCAGCTTAGTGGTCCTCCCACCTAGACAAAGAAACACGATGTTCACACAAGTGTGTGTGTATTGTATATTTACATACAGTATACATTTAGGTGTGTATGTAGGAGTGCATGCATTGCCCTCCTCACCCTCCTCGCTACACACTCCTTTGTATTTGACAATGTTGTGGTGGTACAGTTCTCTCATGGTATCTATCTCTCTTCTCAGGTGGCAGGGCAGCTGGCCTTTGCTGTTTGGCTTCAGAGACTTGACCGCCACCAGCTCCCCTCGGCCGTCCCCATGGGGGTCATACTGACACAGCTCCACCTTACCAAAGTGACCCTGCACAGTAGACACACACAACACAAGAACAATTATAGAGCACATATTAACCCAAACAAGTATAGTTCATATCCATACCACACACACAATTACATACCTCAATCGTCACATTACATGGGTATTACTAGGATGAAAAAAACTAAGCGGTCACCTTGCCACTCATATTTTGGATTCTGAATGGGTAAGACAATGAAACTAAGCTCAAGGAAGCATTGGGGTGGCAGGTAGCCTAGTGGTTAGAGCGTTGGGTTTCTGGATCGTATCCCAGAGCTGACAAGGTGTTCTGTCGTTCTGCCCCTGAACAAGGCAGTTAACCCACTGTTCCCCGGTAGGCAACTGACTTGCCTAGTTAAATTAAATATAAGATATATTCTTCACGAATCAATGGCTATAATTTTAAAAAGTAAAGAACAAAAATGTACGTACCAATCCCAGATTGCCCCTTTAAAATGGGGACAAGCACCACAAAAGTAAAGTATACATGTATTAAGAGAGTCCCTACCTCTCCCAGGTTATCAATTTTCCTGAGGAACCTTGTATCAAACACAGTGGGGTCCACTTCCTGGATGGGCACCCTACTAGGAGGCAGGACTGGGTCTGGGGGAAGGGCCACACAGAGATAACCCTATGTAAACACAGGTGCACACATGCACATACACATGCAGGTGATAATAACAACAAGAACAACAGAGACAGATAAAAAGGTTTGTCCTCTTACTCTGCTCGGCCACCCCGGTGAGGTCCCTGACAATGGCCCTGAAGAAGGGCCTCCTCTTGGGGTCGTAGTTCATGCACTTGGTGATGAGCTCAGCCAGCTGAGGGCAGTCTGGGGTCACCAGGGAACATTGGGCTGAGTAAAACATCTCCTTCTTCTCACAGAGAGAAAGAGAGGAGATGGATCAGAACCAAGACTGTTCCAATACTGATTCCAATACCTTGCTTCTAAGTGATATGCTAGGTGTATTCAATGAAATAACTCAAGACCTCCCCTCTGAAATAGATATCTCTCCTGGGTAAATGAAGGACACATTTTTTTTTTAAAGAATACTTAGGCTATGTCGCAGGAGTCTGGGGGTGGTTGTGAGTGAGAGATTGTGTTGCTCACTGTCTTGTCAGGGGAAGTGTGGGTGTACCTCTATGAGTTTCTTGTCCTTGAGAGGAGCAACTCCCTCATAGCAGATCTCCCACAGTGTGGTGCCAAATCCCCACTTATCCACCGCAACACTCAGGGCCTGGCTGTTCCTCACACACTCTGGGGCGATCCATGGGATCCTCTCCACACACTCTGTAATACAACACAGCCTTGTCAGCTGGGGGGAGAACCCAGAAACACAGAGACGCACACACCACACACACACCTTGTATGTTGAGTGCGGAGATGGAGACCCCAGGGCTACTCAGTTTGATGAAGGGCCCAGTCTCTCCCTCTAGGCCATCCCGCTCCACTAGGACGTTCTTAGCACACACATAGCCATGGACCAGCTTCTTATCCTCCTGTAGGGGACAGGAACACAGGGAAGAGTCAGGTCTAGAGCCATATAGATCTATGCAAGTTTGACAAAACTACTACTACTACTGTATTGTCCAGGTTGGCACCAAGTTCCAAGACCATTACATTCTACATTAGATTATAGAATGCAATGTTATTATAATGGCACATGTCTATGCCCGATTCATACTATGGGGTCAACCTGAATCATACTGGACTGGCTCTGGTATCTTCTGCTCACATTGTCCTTTCTACCACGGTTTCAGTAACTGTAACTATGGGGAATGCATAACCAGGTCTCCATTTTGGATTTTCTTTTTTTGCATAGACCAGCATAGGCTGGTCATGCTGGTGACCAGCCTTCTTTTTTTTCTTCTTGTGCCTTCGCTGTTTTTTCGCAGGTGACCAGCCTTCGCTGTGATTTCGCTGGTGACCAGCTTTCATTGTGTTTTCGACACTGGTAAAGTCACATGCTGGCTTGCAAAGTGATGTTCAATTCCTATCCAGTCAGAGTGGGGATGTCCAACAATTTTAACTTTTATTTACCCACAATGGCATTCAGAATGACTGCCAGTGTTAGAACAATGAATAAATGAGACAACCTAAACTGGAACAACCATTTAAATAACGGGGTCAACAAGTCAACTAACAGATTGGATTAGTTTAGAAAAATGGCCATTATTTATCTTTGTGTAGCATAAGATTAATTCATCAATTAATTTATCAACCAATGAACATGCAAAAACACAGATATTGAAACAAACAATTAAAACAATTGCAATAGAGCAATCTGGGAAATACGATAATGATGGGTGTGCTTTTGCAGACCAGATTGACCATCATAGAACAGCTTGGTCACCAGCATCACCAGCATAAGCTGGTCATCAGCACACCAGCATGAGTTGGTCACCAGAATCACCTGCTTGACCAGCTATTCAGCCAGTGAGACCATGCTGGTCAGACCAGCTTGACCAGCATGGACAGGCTTGACATTTATGCTGGTCTATGCTGTTTTTTCCCCTCCATCATGGCAGCCCAGTACAGCTCGGTTTGGCCCTGTAGTGTCAAATCGCAACTGTGTCTCGTCTCATCACATCTCACCAGGTAGCTGAGGGCGCCGGTCAGTTGTTTGGCCACCTGGTACTTCCAGGAGGCGCTGAGTTCAAGACGATGTCCCCGCATGAACACATCCAGAGGACCCAGCGTCACATGCTCCTCCACAATGATATCTGAACAGCGACAACACCATACACACACACACAGTTAGAGGTTCAAAAAAAGTCTAGCCTATTTCAGATAGAAAAGTATGAGTAGGTTGCAACTTAATAAATAAATTATTATTTTGCTGTCAGAGACATTTTCCACAATATACGGTTATGCAGACAATCTATGTCCTAACCTTCAGTGATGCAAACTAATCAGCAGTATCGGGTATCAACTTCCACAACAACTAAGAGCGTGAAGCGGAGGGTAAACTTCTCCCTAGTTGTTGTCGTGCTGATATCATGTTGTCGGAGTGTGAAGGGTACACATGAACAGATATGCGAGTACATAGTCTTGCATGGCGCTCATCTGCATTAACTTAGGTTCTTCCTGCGGCTTGTGACATATCGCAGAGTCTCAGTTGAAGATTCAAAATAAGAGGAAGGAAGGATGACTTACTGTCATGGTTGCGAACACAGACACCGTGCAGCAGAGTGATGTGTTGATGGGACACCTGACGCATCATACTGACCGTTTCAAAGAAAGTCTAACGGAAAGAGCTCAGTGTCAAAGGTCAGAGTCAAAAGGAGAAGTCACAAGGTCAGACATGGGTGGTGGAGGGAGGAGCCCTTTCCTGCAGTCAAATGACCTACTAGCCTCATGGGTGGAATGTTATTAATATTTTTCATAATTAATAAACATTATATATATATATTTTTTTTAAGCCCAAAATCCTGTTTCTATGTCAAACGGTTTTGTTATATTTCAGTCTTCTGTGATGTATATAAAAGTGTAATATTGGGACGTAAACTCAAAATGTAGTACACTTCAACTCTATACCTGACACGGTAGAGGCGTCTTCTTATTTTCTAAGCCCATAACCATGAGTGTGATGTGTATACTTTGAAACAAAAGTAGATTTGTTTAAGACTACCAAGAAACACTCTGTGTGACCCTGATTTAGCCCACTGCAATAAAAGGTTAATGTGTATGCCAATCACATTCATTTACAAAGCCAATTTTTGTTTATACAGTATGTGTGTGTGTGTTCTCACCATAGAGATATCTCTGTGTTGGGACCCTAGCACTTTCAGGACCACTTTCACCTCGTGGTAGGTTTGGGAACCCCACACATCCTTCTCTTCCTCACTCTTTATCTTAAATTTGCCAGCATAGATGTTAGTTCTGGTGCCACAGCCCAAGTGCTCCTCCTATATAGACATATGAGAGACACAAGACACGGTTATGGACAGAATAGCATTATTTGTAGATCGAAGGAAATTAAATAAAAGAGTAGTATTGGCAGTGTAGGGCATCCTGTGCACACAAACATACTGTAAACACATAGTAAAGGCTAACATGCAAACACACAAGCACATTCAAATCCACACAAGCAGACAGACACACACAACCACATATACAAGCGCACACACACACACACCTGCACTATGTCCTCGTTGAGGATCTTGTGGAAGATGACATGACTCTGTACGGGGTACATCGGCTCTGCATCTCTCTTTGTCACTAGTAGCAGGTTAGACATTTCTGAAACAAAAACAAAAAAAGCTGAAATGGGAAACAATATAGACACACACACCAATCTTCTCCCTCTGACGTGAGAACAGGCGACAGAGCTGCCGAATTCAGGAAAACCACTGTTACTGAGCAACATTTCCTGTTTGATAGTGGTATAAAGAGAATAACACATCCAGGTCTGGTGTATTGTATGGCATAAGGTGCCAAACCTCTGGGCAGGACCATGGTCAGGGATTAGGTGCCGTGGTGATACACTTTAGAAAAAAGGGTTCCAAAGGGGTTCTTAAGCTGTACTCAAACTTTTTTGATTCCAGATAGAACCCTTTTTTTGGTTACAGGTAGAAAACCCTTTTGGGATCCATGTAGAACCCTCTGTGGAATGGTTGCTGGAACCAAAAAGGGTTATTGTATGGGGACAGCCGAAGAACCCTTTTAGGTTCTAGATAGCACCTTTTTTTCTAAGTTTGTGTAGTATTGGGGCAGGGTATCATACCATACCTCTGGGCTGCGGAGGGCAGGCCTTGCGGAGCTGGAAGAAGACTCCGTCTGTGCTAAGTCTCTGGCCAATCAGCTGTTCCATCAGCTCCCTGAGAGAGGGCTGCCTCAGGGCTGTACCACTCAGGCCGTAGCCTTCCGGCCCCACCTCGATCTTAAAGCTACGGTACGGATGGCTATCGGTCTGGTCTGCCTACAGCAGGAGAGCCAAGAAGAGGAGAACAAGTATAGAGAGTAATCGAGCCAATTTATTTAACACAGACCATTTTACAGCAACAAATTGTCACAATTCAGTTCAGTCAAATAATGGTGGCTAACAAGATAGTCACTAACATGATAGCGCTGCCAAGTGAGAAAGCCTCTCAAAAATGTTCAAATGTATCATTGTCTGAAACAGAGTGGCTGTATACATGTCTAAATGACTGCGGGTGAGGCAGATGGTGGAAGTGGTACTGTACTTCATTGCATTTGACAGTCAGGATGATGTGGTCATAGTCGATGCAGCTCCAGCGCAGCACATACATGCCCTCCTCCCTGCCCTCCTGACGCAGCTTGTGGGAGGTGTAGTCCATGCTGGAGGGGGAGGGGCCAAATTACATAATTGGAAAAGGGGTGGATCAACTCAGTTCTACACTAGTATAGCAGTATTACTGTATCACTAGCTAGGTTTCCAACCAATTGGCGACAGATTTTCATCCGAATATTCTAAAATATGCGCATTTTCCAACCAGTGGTGGGTTTCCACCAAACGGACCTGTTGCGAATAACAATCAGTGCACAGAAATCAGTGAAGTAGTGCACAGAAAATGTACTTTTTCACTTACGTTTTCATGGACCGAATAAAAATCTAACGTTTTTTTTCTTCATTTTCCACTCGACCAATAGTGGTCACAAAAATTGTTCTGTTAAATAGTAAATGTGCCTACTCTGGTCTTGGCATGTGTGCTTTAACCAACAGATCACAGATACAGTGCAGGTAGTCTGTACAGATAGTCTACATGATGAGATAATTATGGATAAGAGAGAGAATATTTGTTAAATGTCAGACAAGCATCGATCATCATGTCACCAGAATAAGACGATATTGATTGGAAGGAAAGGTGCATCAAGCTCATCACTGTGCACTTTCACCACCCTGTGAAGTTCATCATAATTTATTTAATCTGTAGCTGAATAAATTGCATGGTTTCCCGAGTTATAGTGAGAGAACCACACACCATATCATCGCGTGACTCCAAGTTCACTTCGATATGATCCTAACATGTCAAACAAACAAATGATCTGTCAGAAATGATAAAATTGACTGAAACTTCCTATTTCCAACACGGCTGTCGTGATTTTTTTTATTTATACAATGTGACCTTACTCGCATAAAAACTGTGGATGGAAATGTGATTACTGACCAAGATATCTGTATAATCTGACAGTATTACAAAAATGTTGTATTTTATGAATATTTACATTTTCTCTAACCAATGAATGGGAATATTTAAGCTCACCTGATTGGACCATGACAGCCTTCCTGCAGGTTCTGTACCACAGAGGGAGGGGCCACATCTGTACACAGGAAGTGATGTGCATCCACTGTCAGACGGAAGTATCCATCAACGAGGGTGGCAAAAGACAATGCCTCTGCATGGAAACCCAGGCTCAGTTCCTGTGGTGGAGATAGAGCGACAACTAATGACAATGAAGGTGCTTGTCCAATGTGAAAGAAAAAATGGGTAATAGAGTATACACTGACGGAGTCTCATTCAAGATTGCTCACTCAGATATTCAGCATGATTGAATGTTTAAGTTTCCTCTGAAGCTTAAACCTGCAATATGTCACTTTTTGGGAGACCCCATCAAATTCAATGATTCCTGTTCTTAAATTTAGTTTTTGACTCTTTTGCTTTCGGTTTTGTACACCAGCTTCAAACAGCTGAAAATACAATATTTTTCGTTATTGAAAATATATATTCACATCGGTTTAGATGGTACAATGATTATCTACACTATACATTGCTTGTTTTGTCACATTAACTGAAATTAGGCAAACTATTACAATTTTAGCAACCAGGATATGGCGATTTCTGCATATTGCACCTTTAAACCAATTAAACTTTACCATCTTTTTGTTGTCCTGCTTGTGGACAGTGACTGTGGAGCCCTTGATGTTGATGTGTGTAATCTCATAGAAATCAGAGAAGGTTTTCCAGTCATTCGAAACGTCTTGAGCTGGTTTGTTCTTCCAGTTGATGTCGGTTTTGTACTTTTTTGATTTTTTCTTCTCTTTGGCAGTCCATGCATTCTGAGAAATAGATGAACATTAAATGTTTTTATCTCTTTATGAACAACATATCAGATGACATTTAGATAATAATGATACAATGTATGCCATAATTTACACATTCTAAACTACAAAATACTATACTCACATTCTGTTGCTTCCTCCGCCACTTGATCCCTGTATTTCCAGACACAAGGACTTGGTACTGGGTGGGCTGACCCTGGTTACAGGAAGTGGGTGTTCCTTCGATCTCCCCTTCGCTGTCAGTAACACGTAGCACTTCAGGCTTGTACATCTTGTAATGAGACAGGATACCATTATGTTAGCTACACATACAGTACTTTACACAGACTTTTAGAGTACCACCTGGTTCCGTCTTTGGCACAGTGCCATTCTTTCTTTAATTAATAGCGTGTCTGCAAGCATGGTTACGCAGTGCATTATGGGTACTGTAATACATATAGCTACACACCTCACAGCCGAACCCACAGGTCAAAGTCTCCAGCGTAGCCAAGTATTTGACCTTGATGTCATGGATGTTGACTTTGTTGCTCTTCACTGTCTTGTTGTTGAACTCGTTAAGGAAGTGCTGAAACACCCGGGAGATGCGGAGTCGTGTCAGGAAGTTCCGCTGCTTGATGATTTGGTTCATGCTCTCTGGGATGTATTTCTTATAGCTGGGTGGGATGGAAAGAGATTTGGTTGAGTCGGGGGTGTATGTGTGTGTGTGCATGAGTGTGTATAAGAAAGATGGTAAACCGACAGCAAGACAGTAACACCAGCTTAATTTTGAACCTCTTTGTGAGTGACGATTAGTTACCTGATCTGTCCTGCTAAATATGGGTTGACAATGTTCTTCTCCAAGGCATTGTGTGTGATAGACAACACTGCCACCCCCAGGCACTCATTCTCAATACAGTGGGCCTCCTCTTCATTCTGAGGGTTACGCACTGCGGCCCGCCCCTTCAGGAAGTCATGCTGACCCTGGGAAAAGCCAATGCACAAACACATGAATCAGGATATATGATTGTGTATGCTAGAATTCTACATTTGAGGATACAACTGTTTTAAACACTATAAAATGTTTTTTTGTGCAAAATTATACCTGGGCAAACAGATACTTCAGTGAGGCAGCCTCAAGGAGTGCCGTACCCCCTGATTCGGTCTTCGGCCCATTGCCGTTCTTTCTCTTGAGGGCATGTCTGCAAACACGTGGCACATTGTCATTCGCACCATGCCAGTTGGTGAAGTAGAACCTGGATAAAGAGACAGGGGTATTTCAATGTCAGTATGAAGTTTTTGTAGGAAAGTTATTTTTATCTCAAGTTTGCGAATTTGCAGACCAAAGTGCTGCTGCAATCAAAAATTATTACCTCTGCTTTGTTCCTTCAATATTTGTGACAAACTGAGGAGCAACATATCCTTAGGCTTACCTCATGCGATAGTGGAGCTTTAAGCAAGTGCTCTCCTCGATTTTGAAGGTGTGATTGGGAGGGTACCAGATGTTCATGCCCTCGTCATACAAGGCAAACAGATTGAAGCAAATAGGTGAAATGCCTAAAAAGAGAGAGATATGATTTCCCTCAACAAAGAACCAGCAAGTTGCTATCTTTCATATTCATTATCCATAACACACATTCAGATGAGCAACTCAGGAGGGGGAAAGGACACTTGGAGTTTGAGTCTGAGTGAGAGATCTTAGTAAGACTTTTGGTCTGAGAGAGTTTACAGTGTGAGAGGGGTTTGTGTGTGAGAGAGAGAGCAAGAGACCGAGAGGGCGAAAGAGAGAGAAAAATACACTGCTCAAAAAAATAAAGGGAACACTTAAACAACACAATGTAACTCCAAGTCAATCACACTTCTGTGGAATCAAACTGTCCACTTAGGAAGCAACACTGATTGACAATACATTTCACATGCTGTTGTGCAAATGGAATAGACAACAGGTAGAAATTATAGGCAATTAGCAAGACACCCCCAATAAAGGAGTGGTTCTGCAGGTGGGGACCACAGACCACTTCTCAGTTCCTATGCTTCCTGGCTGATGTTTTGGTCACTTTTGAATGCTGGCGGTGCTTTCACTCTAGTGGTAGCATGAGAAGGAGTCTACAACCCACACAAGTGGCTCAGGTAGTACAGCTCATCCAGGATGGCACATCAATGCGAGATGTGGCAAGAAGGTTTGCTGTGTCTGTCAGCGTAGTGTCCAGAGCATAGAGGCGCTACCAGGAGACAGGCCAGTACACCAGGAGACGTGGAGGAGGCCGTAGGAGGGCAACAACCCAGCAGCAGGACCGCTACCTCCGCCTTTGTGCAAGGAGGAGCACTGCCAGAGCCCTGCAAAATGACCTCCAGCAGGCCACAAATGTGCATGATGTCTGCTCAAATGGTCAGAAACAGAGGGTGGTATGAGGGCCTGACGTCCACAGGTGGGGGTTGTGCTTACAGCCCAACACCGTGCAGGATGTTTGGCATTTGCCAGAGAACACCAAGATTGGCAAATTCGCCACTGGCGCCCTGTGCTCTTCACAGATGAAAGCAGGTTCACACTGAGCACGTGACAGAGTCTGGATACGCCGTGGAGAACGTTCTGCTGCCTGCAACATCCTCCAGCATGACCGGTTTGGCGGTGGGTCAGTCATGGTGTGGGGTGGCATTTCTTTGGGGGGCCGCACAGCCCTCCATGTGCTCGCCAGAGGTAGCCTGACTGCCATTAGGTACCGAGATGAGATCCTCACACCCCTTGTGAGACCATATGCTGGTGCGGTTGGCCCTGGGTTCCTCCTAATGCAAGACAATGCTAGACCTCATGTGGCTGGAGTGTGTCAGCAGTTCCTGCAAGTGGAAGGCATTGATGCTATGGACTGGCCTGCCCGTTCCCCAGACCTGAATCCAATTGAGCACATCTGGGACATCATGTCTCGCTCCATCCACCAATGCCACGTTGCACCACAGACTGTCCAGGAGTTGGCGGATGCTTTAGTCCAGGTCTGGGAGGAGATCCCTCAGGAGACCATCCGCCACCTCATCAGGAGCATGCCCAGGCATTGTAGGGAGGTCATACAGGCACGTGGAGGCCACACACACTACTGAGCCTCATTTTGACTTGTTTTAAGGACATTACATCAACGTTGGATCAGCCTGTAGTGTGGTTTTCCACTTTAATTTTGAGTGTGACTCCAAATCCAGACCTCCATGGGTTGATAAATTTGATTTCCATTGATCATTTTTGTGTGATTTTGTTGTCAGCACATTCAACTATGTAAAGAAAAAAGTATTTAATAAGAATATTTCATACATTCAGATCTAGGATGTGTTATTTTAGTGTTCCCTTTATTTTTTTGAGCAGTGTAGGAAGAGTGAACAAAGAGGGGGGACATAAACTATGATTATGTTGCTGTATTAATGTCCATATATTTATTTGTATGTAACACTGACTCAGACTCACCACACTTCTTGGCTGCCTCTGTGCACAGCTCCTCAGCAGTGTAACAACCCCGGAGAAACTCCAGCTGGTGAGAGTCTCGCAGGTAGAAGTGGACCTCGAGGCCCTGTGGTAATACAGGGATTGGCGTGAACTTGCCCTTCCTCGTCCTCTGCATCTTTACCAACAGCTGCCTGCCCAAGTCCATTGCCTTGTTTCGAGGCATTCACTAAAGAAGATAATATTAAATGTTAAGAGGATGAAAATATAGCCATAGTAGGCTACTATATGGCTTTAATAAGTGCATAATATGTAATAGTGACTTTGATGTCGTTTTAGCTCATATATTTAAAACCCGATTAATCCAAAATCATAGCCTACCTGAAAGTAAAGGTGAAAAAGTACAAAATCTTTAATTGATGACAACAACAAAAAATATTGTTCATATTTAAATCCACGTGTATCTTCAAAAAGCAGAATGTTAAACTCGGAGTATGTGAATTAAGGGAAATCTGAATATAAACATCTTGCTTACAGTATTACAGTACTTACAGTAGACCAGTGACAATAACCTATGATGAAACGCCCCATAATGAAACTCACCTATGTCTATTACTTTATTACCGTCCACGAATGTCTGAAAAAAATGACTTTCTCTTCCAGAACGGCCCAATATCAGTGTAGGCGACTTATATTATCCTATTATGATGATGTTTTTGAGCATGTATCATCGATAAGGGTTTTAAATCCTGTGCAATGAAGTTGCTAAGTCTCGACGGTGAGTCTTCCAAGCAAGCGTCTTGTCAATTCCCGTAAACGCTGTCGCGAATCCACGCCCATGTAGTCGTCTATTGGTTATTTAGTAAATCAATAAAGTGGAAACAACAGTATGTTTTTACGTTCTGGAACGTTCAGCTGTACGGAAACGGTGCTGTACTGAACAGCCAGTTAAAAAACGGGAAGGGGTTGAGGGACACTGTCAGCATGGCCACCCACTTTTAAATACGTCAGTCATTGCTTCAAGCCACACGCACCAAACGGTGTTGGTGTAGTTCAGTACAAACCGTTCCGCAAAGTAGAAAGCGTTCAAGCGAAATGAGCGCACCCCAGAATTAACCATTGTTGGCAAGCAATAATTATTTCAGAACAACTTTGACTGAATTATTATCCTTACACTTTCAAAAATACTAGTCGAATAAGACATGGGAGAGATTTATTAAATCCGCTACAAAAATCAGTAGCGGAATGTAGGCTAAACAGACAAAGGAGCAAAGAGCAGAAATCTGAAGTAGCAAGCAAGTCGCAGCAATGAAGAACCCGAAGGGGGGAGAATTCTGGCAGGGGGAGATTTTCGGCACAACACCGGAAAGCCATGCTTTGTTAGTGAGTGGCCACAAAGCTAGCTACAATGAAGCATGTGGGGCATCGTAGGTGGCTCGTTTCAGCTAGTTGTATCTTGTTCTTCATAACTTGTCTTGTTTTGACTGATTTCATGTCAATGCTAGCTAACTAACCAACACTGTAACGATGTATTTGAGAGACAAGTGTTCATTGTGCACATTTTATTTTTTGTTTTCAATAAACATTAGGAGACGAAATATAGTTTACACGTTGTCAATAATATAAGCCTGAATTGACCCATTGACCCATTGTTGCGCACGCGTCGGTATTAGAAACAGCTCCTTTAAGAAAGTCAGTTTGACGCAAATAAAAAGTTCAAAGGAGGAAATAGGAAGTCAGTCTCGAATGTCAACACAACAAACAAAGCACAAAGAAGAGGAACTGACAGAAAATTTAAGACGTTTAAGACAATGGCGGGTATTAAAGGTAATTAAAAAAAACTAAAAAAACATGTACTTGCTCTACAAAACTCTTTAACATGTTTTCATAAAAGGTTTTCCCGCCACTGGTAAGTCAGGTGTAACATTGTCTGTATCGAGTCCACATACGACCACTTGTTACTGTCACATATCACGTTTGGTTTGTTGTGATACATTGACCGTGCACTCAGTGTTGGAAAATGTACTCAATTGTCATACTTGAGTAAAAGTAAAGATACCTTAACAGAAAATGACTCAAGTGAAAGTCACCCAGTAATTACTACTTATGTGTCAGGGAAAATATATGGAGTAAAAAGTACATCATTTTCTTTAGGAATTTAGTGAAGTAAAAGTTGTCAAAATATAAATAGTAAAGTATAGATACTCCAACAAATGACTTAAGTAGTACTTTAAAGTATTTTTTACTTAAGTACTTTACAGAGCTGCATGCATGTTTATTTGTCCAGTATTGAAATATAACAAAAGGATACAAATTACTTGTGAATTTCCATACATTGATGATTCAAGTATGATTTATTGGGCTACTTGAGAATTATGTGCTTATAATTTCACAATAGAGGGGGTGGAAGCCAATCCACACTGAAAACTGTGAACCAACTCTTGCTTGAGGGACTACTGTTATAAGTTGTATATGTCATAACCCTGAGTATTTGAAATAGCCTACTTAAATCCCTTGCCCTGGATTGGACATTTGACTCCTTAGATTCTACTGTCGTGTCTTTACTATCATTGAATACTTTTTTTTATCAAAGATTCTCTGTAATTAGCATTTCGTGATTAACTAATCAGGCAAATGTAATTCACTAGGAAGTCGGGCACCAAGGAAAATTTTCAGATTTAGAAAGTTATAATTTTCCTAATATAACTTTTCAGATATTTTCATATCTGATCAATAGTCTTCTTAATTAATTAATTATTTATTTTACCTCACGTTAGTCTCATTCCGAACGTCGTAAATTGTTGGTTATCTGCACGAACCCAGTCTTCAGTATGAGTCATCCATACATCAATTGTCTTAAATCATTTATTTACCTACTAAGTAATTCACAGAAATGCATAAACAAACAGTAGATAGTTACAAGGAAATGATAACAAGTTTCCCTAGTGGGATAAACCGGCTTTGCGGCTTGGTGTACAAAAGGAAGTTGGGATCGACTGAGATAATTATAACAATTGAAATGCTAACCCTTTGCACATCAACGCTCACTCATTCGGGAACAATTGCAATCAATATATATATATATTTTACGCTCAGTGTGTCGTCGGGATCTATGTTGAAAAGTTAGTTTCGGTTGGAGAGTCTGTCCTTTCTCTGTCGTGGTTAGAATGGATAGTTCAGTGACATTCATTCATGTTATAGATGTTTCGGCGGTTGTCGTTCTTCATGTTTAATGATACCAAATTCCTAGCTGCAGACTAGTAATTAATATCAAAGACTTGTTCTTGTTCTGTCGGTATCGATAGTCTAAGAGTTTAACCACGTGGGATGGTTAAAATATTCAGCAGTCTACTCAAACCTTGGTCCTCTTGCAATTGAGGGAAACAGGTCTGTTGAGAAATTCTCAAGGTGGGGGTATTATTCGAAATTGCAGAAAAGGGCCTGTCCCAGGATGCCTGACCATAGCTGTGCTCATGGGCGGTCTCTGATTTAGTTCAACTCAAAAGGGAATTGGAGTTTCCTTCATTAAACAGTCCAAAATCACATTACACAATTTTACAAACAGTATCATCCTCACTCATTCATCTTATACAGCAATTAGATGTAAACCTCATATCTGAGGTTATTATATAAACAGCGTTATGGTAATGTGGCCGCAGCGTCTCCCATGAGCCCCACAAAATTGCACCAAACGGACCAGTTCGTAGCTGGATTCTTCACCAATCTTTTATACCTTCTCCAGAACATAAATGTTGTTCGGACCTCAAGTTCTGTGAGGTGGAAGAAAATCCTTTGTTCTCTATGAAAATCCACTCTGTCTCTATATTGTGGCAATGAGGAGATAATCTCCTCCAGGAATTTACGACCTTTCTGACCACAGCAGCCTAGTTGTGGGAGACAGAGAGAGGGGGATGGTACTCGCTGTACCCAAAGAGGGCAACGTCGTGACACTACTGAATAGTCTACCACTCTATCTTGCTAAGTACCCTGTCTCTAAAGTTATAACTACCTCAACATTTCTGTTTTTGTCATCCTATAGCACTGGTTGGGTTGTCCTTCAGTGGAGCCATTGGCTTGACATTCCTCCTGTTGAGCTGTGCCTTGGAGCAATATGGGTACGTATTTGCCCCCTACCTCTGAAATCTGTGAGACACTCTTGCTAAATGGGACAAAATGTGGAAGTTAACTATGTAACTAACTGCGATGCAATGCCTATATTAGTGTCACGTTTTCCCCCAAGGTGGTTAACCCTATTGGAGCAGTGATTAGTGGGTTTGCATGTGGGCTGGGTGGCCCGTGTTCGAGACCCACAATAGGTGTTACACTGATGCCGTTTGCTATGTTCTGAATCTGTGACAAATAAACTAGATGAATGTTAACACAACTGATTTGTTTTCACAGGGTGTACTGGCCCCTCTTCGTCCTTTTCTTCTATGTACTCGCTCCTATCCCCACCTTTATATCCAGAAGGCTCAGTGATGACAGTGATGTGGCCAGCAACGCATGCAGAGAGCTGGCATACTTCTTGACTACGGGAATTGTGGTATCTGCGTTCGCGCTTCCCATCATAATGGCCCGACGTGCAGTAGTGAGTCCTGATATTGTCAATGGCCAATGACTGTCATGTGTTGGGTTTAGTTGCTTTATGCCATGAATAACTGGTTCAGGGTCAGTTAAAGTGTTGAATCTCATAATGGTTATAATGACTTGGATAGGGAGAGCTGAACTTAAATTACATGTAGTTGTGACAGGTAGATAGTACAAGTCCCGATGATACCCAATACTAGCTAAGGTGACTGAAGGTGGTTAGTACACCTGTAATGTGTATATAATAAATGCAATTATGACACTTTCACTAGTTGTGTCCTATCTAGGTTGTGTTCATGTCACACAACAGAAAACATTTTCAGATGTTTTACAACAGAGAATGAAAATGTACCTTTCTTATTTGACAAGTCCAGGTAGTCCATCCCTGTTTCAGTTAGTTTTCTTCTGTTTGGTACCCAATGAACATTATCCTGTTCTCTTGCAGATCCAGTTGGGGGCCTGTGGCCTGGTGATGGCCGGCAACGTTGTCATCTTCCTCACCATCCTTGGCTTCTTCCTGGGGTTTGGAGGGGGAGACGACTTCAGCTAGGAGCAGTATAGACCGTCTGTGAATCTCTGGCCAAACAGAGCCACAATCCCAAATGGACCCCTAGACCCTATGCACTTGTGGAGATCTGAGAGGATTTGACAGGTGTAAGTAATATGGTAATAGCTCCATCTTGCCCTCTGATAGGCTTGCTAAGTGGAAGTTTCACCATATTGCTTATACCAGTCAAATCTTCTCTGATCTCCACAAGTGCATGCGGTGTAGGATCCAGGGGTCGATTTGAGATTAGGCAATGTGAAGACTGGATAGGTATAAGCATGTGGTGAAATATCACCAAGGGAAGAGTGGTTGTTTCTGGACAGGACCCACCTCTCTACAATTGTAATTGTAAGTAAGTAAGTATGTATGTATGTATGTATGTATGTATGTATGTATGTAATACAAAACTATAGTTTGTGAACAAGAAATTTGTGAAGTGGTTGAAAAATGATTTTTAATGACTCCAACTGTATGTATGTATGCACACATTTCTTGTTAACAAGTTATAGTTTTGGCAAGTCGGTTAGGACATCTACTTTGTGCATGACACAAGTCATTTTTCCAACAATTGTTTACAGACAGATTATTTCACTTATAATTCACTGTATCACAATTCCAGTGGGTCAGATGTTTACATACACTAAATTGACTGTGACTTTAAACAGCTTGGAAAATTCCAGAAAATGATGTCCTGGCTTTAGAAGTTTATTTTAGGCTAATTGACATAATTTGAGTCAATTGGAGGTGTACCCGTGGATGAATTTCAAGGCATACCTTCAAATTCAGTGCCTCTGCTTGACATCATGGGAAAATCAAAAGAAATCAGCCAAGACCTCAGATTTTTTTTTTAGACCTCCACAAGTCTGGTTCATTCTTGGGAGCAATTTCCAAATGCCTGGAGGTACCACGTTCATCTGTACAAACAATAGTACGCAAGTATAAACACCATGGGACCACGCAGCCTTCATACCACTCAGGAAGGATATGTGTTCTGCCTCTTAGAGATGAATGTACTTTGGTGCGAAAAGTGCAAATCAATCCCAGAACAACAGCAAAGGACCCTGTGAAGATGCTGGAGGAAATAGGTACAAAAGTAATTATATCCACAGTCAAACCAGTCCTATATCGACATAACCTGAAAGGGCGCTCAGCAAGGAAGATGATACTGCTCGAAAACCGCCATAAAAAAAGTCAGACTACGGTTTGCAACTGCACATGGGGACAAAGATAGTACTTTTTGGAGAAATGTCCTCTAGTCTGATGAAACAAAAATATAACTGTTTGGCAATAATGACCATCATTATGTTTGGCGGGAAAAGGGGGCGGCTTGCAAGCCGAAGAACACCATCCCAACCGTGAAGCACGGGGGTGGCAGCATCATGTTGTGGGGGTGCTTTTCTGCAGAAGGGACTGGTGCACTTCACAAAATAGACGGCATCACGAGGAAGTAAAACTATGTGGATATATTGAAGCAACATCTCAAGACATCAGTCAAGAACATAAAGCTTGATCACAAGTGGGTCTTTCAAATTGACAATGACCCCAAACATACTTCCAAAGTTGTGGCAAAATGGCTAAAGGACAACAGTCAAATTATTAGAGTGGCCATCACACAGCTCGGACCTCAATCCTATCGAAAATTTGTGGGCAGAACTCAAAAGGCGTGTGTGAGCAAGAAGGCCTACAAACCTGACTCGGTTACACCAGCTCTGTCAGGAGGAATGGGCCAAAATTCACCCAACTTATTGTGGGAAGCTTGTGGAAGGCTACCCAAAACGTTTAACCCAAGTTAAACAATTTAAAGGCAATGCTACCAAATACTAATTGAGTGTGTGTAATCTTCTGACCCACTGGGAATGTGATGAAAGAAATAAAAGCTGAAATAAATTATTCTCTCGACTAATATTCTGACATTTCACATTCTTAAAATAAAGCGGTGATCCTAACTGACCTAAGACAGGGAATTTTTTATCTGATTAAATGTCAGGAATTGTGAAAAACTGAGTTTAAATGTATTTGGCAAAGGTGTATGTAAACTTCTGACTTCAACTGTATATGTATGTCTGTGTATGTATCTGTATATGATTGCAACAACTTATAAATGCGTCATGCTTCAATGAACGTATCATATTACGGATATTGTTGAATGATTTTTGTTGTAATCACCACATTCTGTTTCTATTCTTTTCAGGGAGTATTCTGTTTGAAAATGTATCTTGCTTATTTTAAGTATAAGCATTTCAAATGATCTACCCATACTCATTCTTGCAGTTGATTACATGTGTACTTTTGTTTATGGTTGTATGTGTTTATCCATATCTATTTTATATGATTTTTGGGTATGACTAGATAATCAGGTCAAGGTGTAGTCCACGTTTTTGTAGTTTGTCATTTTAAACATTTAGCTCCAAGACAAAAAAAAGCCTTATTCTAGGCCTTGATGCAAATGTTTACAGTAACACCAAACGACAGTTAAGAAAATAAGTTAGACACGAGTCACCCACCATGGTTTCTGACGAGTGTCTATGATTATTAAACGCATTATTAATTCCAATTGAGTAATTATGTTACACCCTTATTATTAAGTTAACAAATTTATTTTTGAATTACATGTGTTTAATATGTTTATCTTCACTGAGGACAGAAGCCAAAATGGGGTTTTGTGAACCATGGGCTACATTGGTACAGTAGATGAATGGTGAGTTTTCACACGGAATGTTAATACTATACATTTAGCTGTTTTTTGTTCTAACGAAGTGCCCACTTTTCTGTTCACCCAAAAGTGCCTAGTAAAATGTACTATTTTTACTGATTCAAAAAGTTTGAGTCACTTTTTACATTCTATATTGGTATAGCCTTCTGAGAGCCCATAGTGCATTCTAGAATTATGTTTTGCAATATTCCAATTAATAACCGAATGTAACAACACCACTTAAATACTGATTTAATGTTGCTAGAAGTATGCTATAATGTCTTGTTTTCACCGAAGGGTCAAATTAATTAACATTTCCGCATGATCTCATATCATGAAATGAAAAAAACGTTATTATACTATATGTGTCTCATTAGCTATCATTCATTATGAAGTCTTTGTGTTGCACATACATGTACTGTATGTACTGTAAGCGTGGACCCCAAACTTAACAGCACTTTCAAAACACTAGAGAGCACTAGAGAGACCTGTATTGAAACTCCTGACAAAGTCCTATACATAGAAAACAGACTAACATTAATTAAAGCACTATTGAAATATATTTCCTCTTTGCTTTTAATATGTCAATATATCAATGGCCATCTTTTGAGTCCATCTTTGCAGCTTTACATCACAAAGGGATTGACATGGAGAGAAAGATTTGGGACAGAATGCCAGAACAAGTGCAGTTTACTGGCACAGTCCCAACTGGCAAGTAGAGCAATCATTTTATTGAATCTTATTACTGAATTGGATATAATTAGACTAATTTATTAATGGTGCAGTTGTTAGTTTCTTGGAGATGTACTGCTAGCAGCATTTAATGCATTGAGTGCTGATTTACCTACAGTATGATTCAAAAGTTTGGACACACCTACTCATTCAAGGGTTTTTCTTTATTTTTTACTATTTTCTACATTGTTGAATAATAGTGCAGATATCACAACTATGGAATAACACATATGGAATCATGTAGTAACCAAAAAAAGTGTTAAATCAAAATATATTTTAGATTCTTCAAAGTATCCACCCTTTGTGCAAAGGTGTCATCAAGGCAGTCTTAGCATTCTCTCAACCAGCTTCAACTGGAATGCTTTTTCAATAGTCTTGAAGGAGTTCCCACATATGCTGAGCACTTGTTGGCTGCTTTTTCTTCACTCTGAGGTCCAACTCATCCCAAACCATCACATTTTTAAGTTGTTCCAAGCGTAAAATTTCAAAGCGTTTAAGGCTACGTTTTTAAGGTTAGGGTTACCTTTAGGTGTTAACCCCAAATTTATAAGGTTAGGCATTAACTATGAATGCTTAAGGTAAAGGTTAAGATTTGGGATAAGCTTAAAACAAAAGTCTTAAACAACTTTCTAACGCTGGATTCGAACATGCAACCTTTGGAACCAGAGACAGATGCTCAGGGAGCAGGATGAAGGAAGGATGAACAAAAAGAAGGGACACTGTGATGGCCACCCTTGGCACCAGGGACAACAGTTGCCTGGCAACAGCCTAGAAATCAAAGCTGTTTGGACCAGCCTGTCTAGCCTTGAACACAACTCCTCAAAGGTGTAACAGATGGTTATAGCCAGTACTCACTGCTCACAGTTGGCCGCCCAACAGTTACCATGCAGGTGCATGACTTTAGAGAAGTAGGGTGAAGTTGCCCCTAGACACTGATCTTTTCCCCCACTAATAGTTAATGTTAGGACCAGGGGCAGAGGAAGCTGATCCTAGATCTGTACCTGGGGGAAACTCCCCCTCAGGTGAGATATGCAGGGAAAGTTACTGTTAGGATACTGTGGGTGGCCCTGCCGTGTCAGAGGGCTAATGGAGTATTACGCAGTATAATGACTGCAGGAGATTTTGAATTGCCTGGCTGGATGGACTGCTGATGTGGATTGACTGAGATAGGCCTATTAGAATCATGAATGCTGATGATGTCAGTTTGATGTCATTTATTATGTAGGCTATTTGCCAGCATCAAAACTGGTACAAACAGAGAAAGAGAGGGCGCGCACGAGAGAGACTAAAGTCCATGAAGAATAAAATGAGCGCGTCGGAAGAGTGATCCTTCTGTAGTCTGCATCAAGGCTAAAAGGGAGAGAGAGAAAGAGGCGGACGCTGGAGAGTCAAGGGGCATATAAAGAGCACGCGGAAAGCAAGTCAGACTAAACTCGAAGAAGCAAGCGACAGCACACAGAAGGAAGATAGTTACGCTGAAGTCAGAGTCCGGACCGCCTGTTCATACTTCATAAATACGTTAGTCATTCTATAACCCCCCTCCTTGTGGAAAAGTGGACTAATCTCTGGGTAAGGCGTCTTTCACGTTCAAAGCTTTTTTTTTATGTAGGGAGAGATGGCTCAGTCAGCTAGCCTTTTGCCTCGAGAGAGGGTGAGGAGGATTTTAACATCTCTTAACCTTGACGTATCTACCTTATCTTAACTCACTCATGTTGTCCCATTCAAGTCGGCATTCAAGTTCAGAAGCGTAGTCGTGCTCCACTCACGTGAGTACGAAAGTGGCTGCCCCATGGAAACAACCCGCTGGGCACACACTGGTTAAATCAACATTGTTTCCACATAATTTCAATGAAATTTACGTTGACCTAACATGGAATAGACTTTGAATTGTTTTCTGTGCCCGGTGGGAAGTGTGTTTTATCGTGCAGCCAATTGACTATTGCCAAGGTGTGGTTAAGTTGCTGTAGCCTACTGAGGCAAACATTTTGCAATGGACACTGAAAAAACAATATCTCAATATCCCTGCAATTCGGGGCGTTCCTGCATCTGGGCGTTTCTGCATGTGCAGGAAGCCCCCCCCCCCCCCTCCCCTCCGAGCATCCCATTGGTTCCTGCAGGAATGCTTGTGTGACACATGTGATTTTGTGTTTCCCATGATTGTCTATGCGATTTAAAATGTGGGTCAAAGGGAAATAAAACGTATTTGTTTTTCGGGGGCAAAGGACACTGTCTACCGGTGTCGCCCCCACCTGCTGTGTACCGGAATCCTCCTAGCTAGCTAGTTGGTAACAACTTAGCACACAGGTCTTTGCCTGTAGAACATCTGTCCTCTTTGACAGAACTGCGGAAACAGTGCCCGACAGGCGGGTGCGAAGGACACTTGTCTACCAGTGTGCTAGCTAGATGCCTAACCGGCTTCCCACCTGCTGTGTACCGAAGTCCTAGCTTGCTAATTATCTAGCTAGCACCCAGTATATTAAACGCCTCCCGAACAACTGCCCTTGTTAACAGAACTGCGGGAAAACAGTGCCCGACAGGCGGGTGAAGGACAACTGTAGACATAGTCCTATCTAGCTAGCTACCATTGTCACCCCTGCCTCTTCGTCTGTGGGGTTTATCGGCGATTGACATCCAACGTTGTGGTTCATTATCGCCACCTACTGTACTGGAGTGCCCCGCCTCCCGCCTGTGTACTGGAGTCCTTGCTTAAAAATGGACCAATAGAAGTAGAAGAGGGGGGCGAAGAGGGGTTCCTGCATCCTACAGATGCAGGAACGCCCTGAATTGCGGGCTGCAATTGCACCCTACACAACTCACGTAACAACATTTCATTCCATAATCTTGTGCAGGTTGACGTTTATTGGAATAAATCTTGTCCTTGAGGCGGAGCTGAGCGATTCTCACTAGATGGGTCAGCTGCAAAGTCAATTGGCTATATAGGCTATTTTAAATTCATGAAAATAAAAATGATTTTAAGGTTAGGGTTAAGCATAAGGTTTGCAGTGTGGTTAAGGTTAGGTTTAAAATCAGATTTTATGACTGCCTGTGCCAGCTAGTCACTACCCTGCAGAGTTGCTTCCAGTAGCCAACATGAGTCATTCCAATAATTGGTAACCTGCTAATCTTGTTGGCTTTGTTTGTTATTTTGCGCAACTCCTTCACCTAAAGTAGTGTAAATCAGTGCAATTTACAGAGTAGGCTACCATTAGGGAGAAGAATGAGAGAAGCCAAGTTCATTCAAAGGTATGTGTGCATGGTGAGTGAAAGAGGTAGAGAAAGGCATTGTCTTATATCAGATCACGTCACTCCTAGGTGATGCTTGTCTCTCAACCGATCTGTCTTGTAGGATGTCTTTGTTTTACACCTTGACCTAATCAGTTCCGCATGGGTGTATGTTGATTTTTGTCTTAACCCCACCAGACACGTTCATGACATGCAGGTTAAATTGGCAAATCCAACTGTGAACCAATAATTAATTTGGGGATGGGTTGAAACACTAGCCTGCTGTTGCTGGCTAATGTTATTTTACCTGAAAAGCATACAGTGTGTTTGTATATATATATATATTTTTTAAATGCTCGATATCTGTAGAAGTTGGACTCGTTTTGAGTCATACAAAATCATGCATTCTCTACTCTGACAATTAATCCACAGATAAAAGGGCTACCTAGTTTTTTTTTTTAAGGTGCATTACCACCACGTGGAACTCCAGTCAATCACCCACGTGAGTTTGTATGTTGAAATATGTTCTACCCCCTTGTGGCTTTGAGTCAGTGACTCTTATCATGGAGAGAGATTGGAGTAGATGGGAGTGGCGGGACTTGCAGAACGTCAAGCATCAAGCATCTAAAATATAAGTTTTATTTTAGTGCCTGGCTACGCAGACGCCCGTTGACGTGCACAAGCAGTTTGGATGAATTTGAATAATGATTGTATGCGTACATTTATTTCTCAATGCTCGCACACGCAACTAGGCCGGTTTACTCAGCATGTTATGTCAGATGCCATCACTCCTACATAACGCTTGTCCCTCAACGGACCTGACAAAATTCTCTGGTCTGATTTAACCAAGATTGAACTCTTTGGCCTGAATACCAAGCGTAACTTCTGGAGGAAATCTGGCACCATCCCTACAGTGAAGCATGGAGGTGGCAGCATCATGCTGTGGGGATGTTTTTCAGTGGCAGGCACTGGGAGATCAGTCAGGATTGAGGGAAAAATGAACGGAGCAAAGTACAGTGATCCTTGATGAAAACCTGTTACTGAACACTTAGAACCTCAGATTGGGGCGACGGTTCACCTTTCAACAGGACAATGACCACAAGCACATAGCCAAGGCAACGCGGGAGTGGCTGTGCAGCGACGCTCCCCATCCAACCTGACAGAGCTTGAGAGGATCTGCAGAGAAGATTGAAACTCCCCAAATACAGGTGTGCCACACTTGTAGCATCATACTCAAGGCTGTAATCACTGCCAAAGGTGCTTCAACAAAGTACTGAGTAAAGGATCTGAATACTTATGTGATGTTTTTTTTGCAAACATTTCTAAACTGTTTTTGCTTTGTCATTATGGGGTATTGTGTGTAGATTGAGGATTATTATTATTATGAATACTTTCCAAATGCACTGTACAATGCCTTCAGAAATTATTCATACCGCTGGATATATGCTACATTTTGTTGTTAGACTGAATTCAAAAGTTATTTATTTTCTACAACAATACCCCTGATGCAGTCAACCTGTTTTTAGAAATGTTTGCACTTATTTATTGAAAATATCAGGGGTGCGTGTGTAGCCCCCTCCTATACTCCCTGTTCACCCACGACTGATGACACGACAGTGGTAGTCCTGATCACCGACGACGATGAGAGAGCTTACAGGGAGGAGGTCAGAGACCTGGCGGTGTGGTGCCAGGACAATGAAATGGATGGATGCCCCAATTCACATCGACAGGGCTATAGTGGAGATTCTTAAGAGCTTCAAGTTCCTCAGTGTCCACATCACTAAGGACCAAACATACCAACACAGTCATGAAGAGGGCACGACAACACCTCTTCCCTCTCAGGTGGCTGAAAATGTTTGGCATGGGCCCTCAGATCCTAAAGTTTTACAGCTGCACCATTTGAGAGCATCTTGACTGGCTGCATCAATGCTTGGTATGGCAACTGCTTGGCATCTGACCGCAAGGCGCTACAGATGGTAGTGCGTACGGCCCAGTACATCACTGGGGCCAAGTTCCCTGCCGTCCAGGACCTCTATACCAGGCGGCATCAGAGGAAGGCCCTAAAAATTGTCATAGGCCAGCCACCCAAATCACAGTCGGTTCTGTTTGCTAC
Organism: Oncorhynchus mykiss; assembly: GCF_057628025.1. Taxonomy (NCBI): domain Eukaryota; kingdom Metazoa; phylum Chordata; class Actinopteri; order Salmoniformes; family Salmonidae; genus Oncorhynchus; species Oncorhynchus mykiss. Next base: position 51,573,132 of record NC_143029.1, read on the forward strand.
CGCACGGCAAGCGGTACCGGCGCACCTAGTCTGGGACCAAACGGCTCCTGAACAGCATCTACCCCAAAGCCATAAGACTGCAGAACAGTTCATTAAACTGCTACCCAGACTTTCTGATTTTCACCCCCTACCTACATGTACATAGTACTTGAATCACCAAACCTACATGTACATAATAACTCGTACCCCAGTACACTGACTCTGTACCCCCTGTATATAGCCTTGTTATTTTGTGCCATTTTTATCGTGTTACTAGTTTTTTAAATTTTTTATCTATGTCTTTAATTGTCTTTCATTCTAACTTCATTGTTGGTGAAATGGCTCATTGGTAAGCATTTCACAGTAAAGTCTACACTTGTTGTTTTCGGCACATGGGACAAATGAAATTGTAACTTTTGTCACCAGGGGAAAACATCCGGGATGTAGGGGTTACTGTACTGATGAGTGTGGGGATCCTTCATGTCTTAGGCATCTAATCATCCACTTTTAATTTGGTCATTCATCAACCCCTGATAAAATAGGCTAAACATTGAAATAAAATAAGTGTGTTTTAAAGATTAACTCCAGCGATTTTTATTTAAAAAAATTAGTTTGAACTATCTCAGGTATATAAATACACTAAAGTGCAAAACGTTTTGAATTAAGTTATTGCCTACCGTTATTGGTAACCCAGTAGCATTGTTTTGGACAAAGTCTCACTGTACAGCCAAACTGAAAAATGCCACCTAGATTAGAGGTTGACCGATTTTTAATTAGGGACGATTTCAAGTTTTCATAACAAACGGTATTTTTGGACACCAATTTGGCTTTTTTTATTTGTATTTAAAAAATATTTTTATTTATTTAAATGTTATTAAAAATATTTTTTGCGCCTTTTATTTAACTAGGCAAGTCAGTTAAGAACACATTCTTATTTTCAATGACGGCTTAGGAACGGTGGGTTAACTGCCTCGTTCTGGGGCAGAAAGACAGATTTTTCACCTTGTCAGCTCGGGGGATTCAATCTTGCAATCTTATAGTTAACTAGTCCAACGCTCTAACCACCTGCCTCTCATTGCACTCCACGAGGAGACTGCCTGTTACGCGAATGCAGTAAGCCAAGGTAAGTTGCTAGCTAGCCTTAAACTTATCTTATAAAAACAATCAATCATAACTAGTGATTAACTACAGATGGTTGCTGATATTACTAGTTTATCTAGCGTGTCCTGCGTTGCATAAAATCGATGTGGTGCGTATCGTTGCTCCAATGTGTACCTAACCATGAACATCAATGTCTTTCTTAAAATCAATACACAGAAGTACATATTTTTAAACCTGCATATTTAGCTAAAAGAAATCCAGGTTAGCAGGGAATATTAACCAGGTGAAATTGTGTCACAACTCTTGCGTTCATTGCACGCAGAGTCAGTGTATATGCAACAGTTTCGGCCACATAAATTGCCAGAATTTTACGTAATTATGACAACATTGAAGGTTGTGCAATGTAACAGGAATATTTAGACAAATGGATGCCACCTCTTAGATAAAATACGGAACGGTTTTGTATTTCACTGAAAGAATAAACGTCTTGTTTTTGAGATGATAGTTTCCGAATTCAACCATATTAATGACCTAAGGCTCGTATTTCTGTGTGTTATTATGTTATAACTAAGTCTATGGTTTGATCGAGCAGTCTGACTGAGTGGTGGTAGGCAGCAGCAGGCTTGTAAGTATTAATTCAAACAGCACTTTAGTGCGTTTTACCAGCACGAGTGTACCATATCACCCCTATATGTCACTGCAAAATATGGAAGCTATACGTCAATGGGCTTTACAACCAGGGGTTGGAACCCAACATTTTATATTGGATTTTCAGATCACTTCGTTCTAAACCGAAACATTTTTTTTTCCGTTCCACTGTTAGATCGACATCAATTAACTTCACCTATCAGTGTGGATAGAGCAGCTTGCTATGGAACGGGCAAGCCATAGCTAGTTGTTTACATGCATTGGACAGACCAGTGTAGGGTGTGAGGTGGGGAGAACGTGTAGGAGGAGGCTTGGCTTGAAGCGCTGGAAATCTTGTTGTGACCTGCATAATCAGAATTAGTCCCATATAATTATACCTAATGAAGGAACTTTAATTGTCTTCGAACTTCTGAGAGTTGGCTTAACGTTTTACCAGAGCTAGCTAGCTAACAAACTTGTGTGTGCAGAGCTGCACCAGAATTAAAATTAAAACATGTTTTACCTGTACTTAATAAATCCAATGTGAAACGTGATAACTATATAGTATCCTTTATTAGCATTTAAAAAGTTAATCCATTGTTCTAAAAAAATCTCTCTCCCTAATTTCTGAATCACGCTTTGTAACATTCGACTACAGTAGCCTATGTTTAGGTGGGGGAGTGGCAGGTAGCCTACACACGTGCACACACTGGCAACATTTCCAAGTGGCAGGAAGATACTGGAATAAGTTTTGAATGATGGTGAGGGCTTTGCATAGGTGCTTGGTTGCATTTTTTTTGGCGGACTGATGAACAATTGCCGGAACATGAAAGAACGTTATTAACCGGTTCCCATGCTTTTAAAATAATGGTTTGGTTTTGGAACAGTACAGATCACTTCTGTTCTGATTCTGTTCCTCAAAATTGTTATTTTCTAGTTTTCGGTTCTGTTCCCTGAACCAATTTCAACCCCTGCTTACAACTAACAAGTACTGTTCAGGTGAGCTAAAATCATACAGTGCCTTGCGAAAGTATTCGGCCCGCTTGAACTTTGCGACCTTTTGCCAGATTTCAGGCTTCAAACATAAAGATATAAAACTGTATTTTTTTGTGAAGAATCAACAACAAGTGGGACACAATCATGAAGTGGAACGACATTTATTGGATATTTAAAACTGTTTTTAACAAATCAAAAACTGAAAAATTGGGCGTGCAAAATTATTCAGCCCCTTTACTTTCAGTGCAGCAAACTCTCTCCAGAAGTTCAGTGAGGATCTCTGAATGATCCAATGTTGACCTAAATGACTAATGATGATAAATACAATCCACCTGTGTAATCAAGTCTCCGTATAAATGCACCTGCACTGTGATAGTCTCAGAGGTCCGTTAAAAGCGCAGAGAGCATCATGAAGAACAAGGAACACACCAGGCAGGTCCGAGATACTGTTGTGAAGAAGTTTAAAGCCGGATTTGGATACAAAATGATTTCCCAAGCTTTAAACATCCCAAGGAGCACTGTGCAAGCGATAATATTGAAATGGAAGGAGTATCAGACCACTGCAAATCTACCAAGATCTGGCCGTCCCTCTAAACTTTCAGCTCATACAAGGAGAAGACTGATCAGAGATGCAGCCAAGAGGCCCATGATCACTCTGGATGAACTGCAGAGATCTACAGCTGAGGTGGGAGACTCTGTCCATAGGACAACAATCAGTCAAATATGGTCTTTATGGAAGAGTGGCAAGAAAGCCATTTCTTAAAGATATCCATAAAAAGTGTCGTTTAAAGTTTGCCACAAACAACCTGGGAGACACACCAAACATGTGGAAGAAGGTGCTCTGGTCAGATGAAACCAAAATTGAACTTTTTGGCAACAATGCAAAACGTTATGTTTGGCGTAAAAGCAACACAGCTCATCACCCTGAACACACCATCCCCACTGTCAAACATGGTGGTGACAGCATCATGGTTTGGGCCTGCTTTTCTTCAGCAGGGACAGGGAAGATGGTTAAAATTGATGGGAAGATGGATGGAGCCAAATACAGGACCATTCTGGAAGAACCTGATGGAGTCTGCAAAAGACCTGAGACTGGGACGGAGATTTGTCTTCCAACAAGACAATGATCCAAAACATAAAGCAAAATCTACAATGGAATGGTTCAAAAATAAACATATCCAGGTGTTAGTATGGCCAAGTCAAAGTCCAGACCTGAATCCAATCGAGAATCTGTGGAAAGAACTGAAAACTGCTGTTCACAAATGCTCTCCATCCAACCTCACTGAGCTGTTTTGCAAGGAGGAATGGGAAAAAATGTCAGTCTCTCGATGTGCAAAACTGATAGACATACCCCAAGCGACTTACAGCTGTAATCGCAGCAAAAGGTGGCGCTACAAAGTATTAACTTAAGGGGGCTGAATAATTTTGCACGCCCAATTTTTCAGTTTTTGATTTGTTAAAGTTTGAAATATCCAATAAATGTCGTTCCACTTCATGATTGTGTCCCACTTGTTGTTGATTCTTCACAAAAAAATACAGTTTTATATCTTTATGTTTGAAGCCTGAAATGTGGCAAAAGGTCGCAAAGTTCAAGCGGGCCGAATACTTTCGCAATGCACTGTATTTTTATTATCTATATTGTAAAGCTGTAGATATACAGCTTTGCAGAAGTTTCCTAACCATTTCTCTTCTTGAGCAATGAAGTTGGCAACAGCATCTGCATGGAGAAGGAATGTCTGGTCAGAAGTCTGTTTGAAAATCGGCGCCATTGTCACCGACGGACACCCTTCGATCCAGAAATACTTGCGAGAGCAATGCCCAACCATCACTCATTACTGTGACTTTAGACATGTAGCAAAATGTGTGTATGTGAATGGAATTGTAATTGGAATGTGAACAACATCATCAAGTAACAATAGCTTGCTAATGGTGACATTAGGTAGGCCATTGCAGTAGTGGAAAAAGTACCCAGTTGTCATACTTGAGTAAAATTATAGATACCTTAATAAATAGTTGCTCAAGTGAAAGTCACCCAGTAAAATACTACTTGAGTAAAAGTATTTGGTTCTAAATATACTCAAGTTTCATAAGTAAATGTAATTGCTAAAATATACTCATGAATAAATAATTTCAAATTCCTTAGATAAATCAAACCAGATGCCACCATTTCTTGTTTTTAATATGTACGAATAGCCAAGGGGTACACACTAACACTCCGACATCATTTACAAACTATGCATTTGTGTTTAGTGAGTCTGCCAGATCAGAGGCAGTAGGGATGACCATGTGTTCTTTTGAAGTGGGTGAATTGGACCATTTTCCTGTCCTGCTAATAAGCACTCAACATGTAACAAGTTATTTTGGGTGTCAGGGAACATGTCTGGAGTAAAAAGTTGATTATTTTCTTTAGGAATGTAGTAAAGCCAAAGTGGTTAATATAAATAGTAAAGTAATATACAGATACTGCAAAACAACAACTCAAGTAATACTTTTAAAAGTATTTTGCACCACTGGCTACTGAAACCTAACGTTACCTGATGTTTTCCTCAGTTGTTGGCATGTTTTTGCAGTGGCCACAAGAACACCTGTGTGTAAAAAATAAATGTTATTAGCAAGTAGCAGATCACTGCTGGTAATGAGCTAAATGCCATTAATTCTAAACAGTGGCTTGGAAATACACTTGCGTGGGTAAAGTAAGCAAATGGCTAGGTAGCTAAAAAGCTAATATCAAACCACTCATAAGTGACACATTTGCGTTTAGACTGATAGCAATGTTGCCATTGTCTTGCGGCTATTAATAAGCGTCATAAACTCAGAACCAGTGAATAAACAAAGCGATTAGGCTCCAGTTTATAAACGGAGGCCAGCTAGATGCATTTAGCTAGCTATAACAACGTTAGCTAGGCTACATAATGTTACATACCATTCAGACGTGGGGTGGTCAAACGTTGTTTTCCAAACTCACATCTTCTTTGTCGCTAGAAGCCAATGGCTCGAACATGTGTGACGACCTCGAAACCCTTCACATCGTCACGTTTTTGTATTTTTCTTTATGGTTCTGAAACCTATAAACTGTCCCATATCTTTATTCTTTTTAAATAACTTATATTTATCAGAGCCCGAGTTATGAGCTTTTAAAGCTGAAAAAACAGCATTCAAAAATATAGTTTTCGAATTCAATTGAGGCATGAGAGAGAAACAACTCAGCTTGATTGCCACTATGTATTTTTAAAACCGCAACTACTGGTATTGTTTAAATCATTACTCAAACAAATTATTATACTTTACAATAATGGATACATACTGAAGTGTATATTTGAATTGGAGCCAAAGTAGTGTACATTTCAGTGTGACTATGAATCGTCAACAACATCCTTCAAAATAAATACATTTTAAAGAAAGATCTGACTATACAACACTGGATGGCATGAAAGATGGCAAAACGTATGATAATTCAAATTCTGCTTGCAGGAACGGATACTGGAGTTGCCGACATCTCTGCTGAGAGATTAGATGAACTGAGTTTGTCACACAGGCAAAGTATAAAAACAATTCAATACTCACAGCACTACAAGACAATCACACATAACATAAATACAACTGTAGCGAAGCAAGTAAAATGGTACAGTACTAGTGTGCAAAACCAGAGTGACTGGGTAGTGGTGTGTGTTGATAAACAAAAAGATCTGTAACAAACACAAACTACTACAGTAGATCATCATTCTTAACTTAGCTGAGTGCTCCATGGTAACGACCACGTTGAATCCAGCGCAGGCCACTAGATTCATGAGCCTGCCCATTCCCTTCATCTTACCCTAAGGGGGAAAAAAACATGTTTCAGTGCTTTCAGTCATTATTTGGGTCCACAATAAAGTAAATTGTCATGGAGACACGTTTTCAACACACACACACACACACACACACACAGCGGCACTCTTCCGCTGTGTGTCTTCTCTCTATCTCTCCCATGGTCTCAATGAATTAACATTCAGTTAGCTATCTAACTTGTTTTGTGGGATACAGGAATGAAAATTACCATGGCTAGTGAAATAGTCAGTGAAACATTTAGGCAATAGCAGCAACTTGTCTTCAATAGTACTGTCACTCCAACAACACTGGCTACATCCTACCTACAACACAAAGAAGATGCAGGTAGTGAAGGCCTGATGGTTTATAAAGTCTAGCTAATGCATTGTGTTCTTAACCAGCTAGCTAGCATAACTTGCCTTGTTTGCTTCTCGTTGAAGATGCTCCCATCCATGATCAGAGCATAGTTGCAGCTTTTCTCAAAGTAATGACAACTAACTAGCTAAATCAAACTACAAGCAACATTCGCTATTTATCTGAGAAGTCAGCTTCAACGATGATTGAGGACTAACTATACTGAGCAAAAATATAAAGTAAAGTGTTGGTCTCATGTTTCATGAGCTGAAATAAAAGATCCCAGAAATGTTCCATATGCACAAAAAGCTAATTTCTCTGAGTTTGTCCACAAAATTGTTTACATCCCTGTTAGTGAGCACTTCTCCATATCAAGAAGCTGATTAAACTGCATGGTCATTACACAGGTGCACCTTTTTCTGGGGACAATAAAAGGCCACTCAAAAGTGCAGTTTTGTCAACACAATGTCACAGATGTCTCAAGTTTTGAGGGTGTGTGCAATTGGCATTTTGACTGCAGGAATGTCCACCGGAGCTGTTACCTAAGAATTTCATGTTAATTTCTCTACCATAAGCCGCCTCATGGCAATTGGCAATACGTCCAACTGGCTCACATCCGCAGACTACGTTTAACCACGCCAACCCAGGACCTAACATCCGGCTTCTTCACCTGCTAGATTGTCTGACACCAGACAATCGGACAGCTAATGAAACAGAGTATTTCTGTCTATAATAAAGCCATTTTGTGGAGAGAAACTCATTCTGATTGGCTGCGCCTCGCTCCCCAGTGGGTGAGCCTATGCCAACCCATGTGTCACACCCTGATGTTTCACCTGTCCTTGTGCTTGTCTCCACCCCCCTCCAGGTGTTGCCCATCTTCCCTATTATCCCCTGTGTATTTATACCTGTGGTTTCTGTCTGTTGCCAGTTCGTCTTGTTTGTTCATGCCTACCAGCGTTTTGTCTCCTGGTTTTTCCCTAGTCTGTCCTGACCCTGTACCCGCCCACCGGACCACTGCCGGTCTCTGATCCTTAGCCTCTGCTCTGGATTATTGACCCCTGTCGTTTGCCTGCCTCTGTGGTTACAATAAACATTGTTACTTCACACAGTCTTCAATTGACTGATATCCTTTATATGAACGGTAACTCATTGAAATTGTTGACTGAAGGCAGAGTGCGTGTGCATACACACCTTCTCGCCTGTCACTCATTCACACCCCCCCTCAAAGATTCAAAGCAGTGATTGGTGTAACTGTATTGGTAGACAATCTACACCTATCCAATGCTTTTACATTTTTGAGGGAATTGAAGGCTAATGGCCAGGGCTAGCAAGAAATGGGATGCGGCTCAAAATGACAGTTAACCACTGACCTCTCGCTTCCAAGAAGTTTAGGATATCGATTGCTATGCTTTCTAAACTCGAAATAATTCTGAACTGTTGAAATTACTGCAATATACATTGAGTGTACAAAACATATCTCCACTTTTAATGTGCTCATCGCTTTTTATATAATTTATTTTGTCTCCATTCCCTTTATTGAAAAAATACTGTATTGCATTTGTTAATTCACAATTACCACTGACCTTCAGTTTTTGCTTTTATGACATAAATTCGAAGTGTCCACATCACCAATGAACTATCATGGTCCAAACATACCAAGACAGTCATGAAGAGGGCATGACAACACATTTTCTCCCTCTGGAGACTAAAAAGATTTGGCATGGGCCCCCAGATCCTCAGCTGCACCATCGAGAGCATCCTGACCGGTTGCATCACCACCTGGTATGGCAACTGTGAGGCACTACAGAGGGTAGCGCGAACGGCCCAGTACATCACTGGGGCCAAGCTTCTTGCCATCCAGGACCTCTATACTAGGCGGTGTCAGAGCAAGGCCCTAAAAAATTGTCAGACTCCAGCCACCCTAGTTATAGACTGTTTTCTCTGCTACTGCATGGCAAGCGGTACCAGAGCGCCAAGTCTAGGACCAAAAGGCTCCTCAACAGCTTCTACCCCCAAGCCATTAGACTGCTGGACAATTTACATTGACACCCCCTCTTGTACACTGCTGCTACTCACTGTTTGTTACGTTTGTTTGTTACCTATGCATAGTCACTTCCTACATGTACAGATTACCTCAACTAGCATGTACCCCTGCACACTGACTCGGTACCGGTACCCCCCCGTATATAGCCTCGTTATTCTTATTGTATTACTTTTTATTTTAGCCTACTTGGTAAATATTTTATTTTTCTTGAACTGCGCTGTTGGTTAAGGGCTTGTAAGTAAGCATTTCACAGTAGGTCTACACTTTGTATTCGGCGCATGTGGCAAATAAAGTATGATTTGAATACAAAGCTTCCTCAACGTAGCCTATTTTTTTAAATCCCTTTCCTTAACCCTGACTCAATCAGCTCTCATTCCCCCCTTCTTCACAGGAGAAGCCTCAAACAAGGTTCTAAAGTCTGTTGACATCTAGTGGAAGCCTTGGAAAGTGCAATATGACCCCATAGACACTGTATATTCGATAGGCAATGACATGAAAAACTACAAACCTCAGATGTCCCACTTCCTGGTTGGATTTGTTTCTCAGGTTTATGCCTGCCATATGAGTTCTGTTATACTCACAGACATCATTCAAACCGTTTTAGAAACTTCAGAGTGTTTTCTATCCAAATCTAATATGCATATATTAGCATCTGAGCCTGAGTAGCAGGCAGTTTAGTTTACTCTGGTACCTTATTCATCCAAGCTACTCAATACTGCCCCCCCAGTCCCAAAGAAGTTAAGGGCTTGTAAGTAAGCATTTCACGGTAGGTCTACACTTTGTATTCTGTGCATATTCGATTGTATTCGGCGCATGTGCCAAATAAAGTATGATGTGATGTGATTTGATTTGAATACAAAGGTTCCTCAACGGATTTAAAAAATCCCTTTCCATAACCACTCCGCATGAAAGGGGAAGAAATTGACATGCTCTGATCTGGTGAAAATGTATTTTTTTTTTAAATCAAAAGGCCTACCTGATTACTTCTTATCCCTTGCGCAAATTGCCTACAGCTGTGTCTGTCTGACTGGAGCTTACTGGGTAGGGCCCAGCATATTTTACAAGCTTCAAGCAGACCCAAGTTTAATAGTTGATACAATATTTCAAGTTCCTTGCAGACAGGCTGTGCGTAGCCAATGTGATTATTAGGTTATTTATTTTCATCTGGATAGTGTTTTTTTTTTTTTTTTTTTGGCTTCATGTAGGCTATTTTTTACATATTGGCAATAGAAGTTACTTTTTAGATTTGCATCATTTTCATTTAGATAGAATTTTGAATAACCACATGACATTGATTTTGATCAATTAAACTGTTCCACAAAAACGTGCATATGAAAATCATAACTGGCATGCAGATCAGTAGAAATGGTACGATAACTCGGAAAAGGTTGCTGACTGCTGGTGTAGCCTATTACCGGCAACTTTAGGAGCATAATGGCAGAATCTTTGCAGTGGGACGAGGAGGGTCAGGTTGGGAACAGGTTATTTTTTTTCTTCTGGTTAGTCTATATTGGTCTCTGGCTCCCTATTTGGTCATTTGTGTCTATATATTTTTTATTGCATTGCTTAAAGCATCAGGCAAAGTAGCCTACATATAGTTGATTGTATTCAAACAAAGGGTGTGTCTAAAAATACACATTTTAAAATTTGGACCAATCGATTGGTCAAAAGAACAGATTGCTTTTTTGTTGTTGTTGGACAGCCCTAATTCATATCATACTGATGTAGGAAATTAATTTGAGCCAGTTTGCTACAACAGTAAAATAATCCTGCAGCAACATGAAATTTGGATTATAATAAAAAAATGTGTAGGGGTTGATACATTTTTTTTGTTAGGGCAAATCAAGTCTGAAATTTCAAAGTGGTAATTATAAACTTCAGAAGTCTTTTTTAAAACTCAAATCACTACATGTTTGCATTTCCTGCAAATTAAGATGTTACACATTTCAGGCTGTAGTCCGCCTTTTAAAATTACATTTCACCACTTTTTCAGAAAAATGACCATACGATAAGCATACCATAAGCTAAAAAACGAATAGATACAGGTGCCTTAGAGCATGTTTAGCCCCTAGGAGAGGCATTACTGTTTTTGTCTGGTTCTATATCAATACGAAACCCTTTCCATGGAGGTTATTTCGGTAATATTACAAATTTACCACATTTTATTGATTTAATAGCAAGTAGTTTAGTGACTTTCAGTGTCCGAGACCAGAAAAATATATACATTTACTCATCCAGAGCTAAGCTTTAGCAATGTTGCTAGTTATCTGTAGGATATAGTTCCTTAAAATGACACACTATCTCTTTAACTAATGTGTGATGAACATATATTTAATGATGTATTAGAAAGAAGGGTATTCTCTTTCATTTAAATAACCGTACTTTCTTATTAAAATTGAAATAATGTTAACATTATGTTTGAACCCAGATTGCCATAACTTTCAATCTGTGATTTTACAAACGTCTTAGGAATATGATACTCTAGGTACCTTTTTTTAAGATGAGGAGGACCTTTTATGGGTTGTGAAAGAAGAATTCACTTACAAAACAGTTCTGGGATGTGAAAACTTTTGATGCTCAATATCTCAGAACTATGTTTTGCGCAGATATAACCTTTATAGTCCCATGGTCTCGATTTGTCATTATTTTTCAAAGTGGATACTGTAATAGCCAGAGGGCGGCTATAAATTAAATGCTTCATGATTCTGACTGTGATAGATGTCTGGCCAGAAGCCCCAGCTGATCAGGATGCCATGCTTTCTGTGCAGCTACATCAAGGGAGCCTGAAGATGATTGATGTCTGGAATTTCTACATTACTGTCTGATGAAGAATATATGTCAGGGGAGTGAAAATTCGATCCCAGATCCCCACTGATCTTCTGGCTGGTCTCTGATATGGAATATCAAACCTGTGGCAGCTGGAGCTGATGCACCATTGTGTATGCAGTATCAAAACATATGCACCGAGGGAATAATGTTTTTAGACTTTGCCTAAAGGCCATCTATGATAGATTTACACATGGATTAACATGGATGTACATTGCACACCTAACTCGGTTTCCTTCCCTAGCTGAAGCTTTGAGAAGTGCCTGGTAGGTCAGTCAAAGCTGCGCTCTGAATTATGTTCCCGTCTCTAGACATTTCGAGGGGCCAAGCCCTGATTCAGTACATGTCATCTAGTGGAATTGACAGAAATTCCCCATCCCTGGTCTCCCGTTTTGTCATTTCCCCATTATCCCTCTCTGTCTGTCATCGACTCACCCAGAGGAGGGATTTTAATCCATCAGGCAACACACTGTCCACTGCCATTGAATGAAGGTAATTGACAAGCTCACCCAGATGATAAATGTTCCTAACCAATTAGATTTCCTGCAGTGGGTTGCTGGGTCACTGAGCTACAGCGCTCCGCGTTAGCGGGACGGGTCGGCACTAAAAGCGTATGATGAATTAGTCCCTACTGTAACTACTCCTCTCTGAGTGGTAGAGTGGAATTGCCAATTTTCTTCCAGAAAAGTGCTCTACTAAATAGTTTTGGGGCCCAGAAAAGCTTATCTAGCCTAGCAGGTATGAAGTAGGGCTGTGTCGATTTATGTAATTTGGGGTAAGGATTAATTGTCATGCAAATAGCACGGTTATGGATGTAATTGTCATTTTTGTAGAAAAATGTTTTGAACTTGTAATGCACCATAATGCATATTTGAAACTTAGCTACGACATACCTAACGAATGCAACACAGCTTTGGTGACACCGTCTCAAAAAACGAATAGTTCTGACCTCTTTGAAATGTTGGAAATGAAGCTTCTCCACCCAACCGTGACGGTCTGCTCATAAAATAATGACCAACTTTACACTCTTCATGTTAAAAAAAAAAAAAAAAAAACTGCTATGGGGAAACATCTTCTTTATCAAATTCATTCCCCACTTCTCATAAAATGAATGTGGTAATACAATTATGACGATTATTACGTATAATTGTTGGTGACACAATTATACAACAATTGTGCACGCCCTAGTAGGAAGCACATCCAATTTTCGTTTAGTTTCTGGGTGTGGCAACTCAATGGTCTACTGCAGAAAGGAATCCAAAACTAATCATATGTCCTCAAAATTGTTCTTGTCATTGGGAATGTGGAACTATGTCAAGCTTATTGGCTTGCTCTGGGACTCATGTGGAGGAGTCAAGTGTTAGTCAGCCTAGAGCGCCGTAGATTTACAATGACAAAACGATTTGAGTGCCATTGTGGCACCCATAGTTCCAAGATCATTACATTTTACTAAGGATGCAAATGACAATGTTATTGTCATGGAACGTTTGGTTCCAACATGGTCAACACTAGTTAACAATCCAGTATCTCTGGGTTTTCTGAACACTGTTTCTGGCAGTGCCCCGGGGGAGTCTGTCTTGGCCAGGCTGTACTATATACCGTGGCCGTCATCTGTGATCTCATCTCGCAACTGCTACTCACGCTCTGTCTCTGTCTCTCTCTGTCTGTGTGTCTGCCTGTGGCTTACATCTCCCTGAGTCTGTGTGTTGGCATGTAGAGATGCATTTTGGAAACACTCATTGATGTCTATAACATTTACCTGTCTTTGGACTCATGGTTATAATGCCATGTTTTGAGTGGCCTACAAAGGTAATGTGTCATGGCCTTTGTCTGTTGTGATGTGCATTACAGTCAGTGCGTTTCGGCTGAAATTGATTAGGCTTACATAGGATCAATGATCCATGGTAAATTGAATTAACAACAACAAAAAATCAGTCAAGGTCAATTGGGATAAAATGTCCAATGAATTGTCTGGAGGCAGTTGACATTGGGATTGATAGCCTATGGTTATTTAGATATGTTGTTAATGTATTATGTATCACTTTTGCTGCTGGTGATTCTCTGATCCACCTCTACGGAGATGACACCATTCTGTATACTTCTGGCCCTTCTTTGGACACTGTGTTAACTAACCTCCAGATGAGCTTCAATGCCATACAACTCTCCTTCCGTGGCCTCCAACTGCTCTTAAATGCAAGCAAAACTAAATGCTTGCTCTTCAACCGATCCCTGCCCACACCTACCCACCTGCCAAGCATCACTACTCTGGATGGTTCTGACTTAGAATATGTGGACAACTACAAATACCTAGGTGTCTGGTTAGACTGTAAACTCTCCTTCCAGACTCACATTAAACATGTCCAATCCAAAATTAGATCTAGAATCGGCTTCCTATTTCGCAACAAAGCATCCTTCACTCGTGCTGCTAAATATACCCTTGTAAAATTGACTATCCTACCGATCCTTGACTTTGGCGACGTCATTTACAAAATAGCCTTCAACACTCTACTCAGCAAACTGGATGCAGTCTATCACAGAGCCATCCGTTTCGTCACCAAAGCCCCATATACTACCCACTAGTGCGACCTGTATGCTCTCATTGGCTGGCTGCTTCATATCAGTCGCCAAACCCACTGGCTCCAGGCCATCTATAAGTCTTTGCTAGGTAAAGCCCCACCTTATCTCAGCTCACTGGTCACCATAGCAGCACGCGCTCCAGCAGGTATATTTCACTGGTCACCCCCAAAGCCATTCCTCCTCTGGCCTCCTTTCCTTCCAATTCTCTGAGCCATTGACTGGAATGAACTGAAAAAAATCACTGAAGCTGGAGACTCATATCTCCCTCACTAGCTTTATGCACCAGCTGTCAGAGCAGCTCACAGATCACTGCACCTGTACATAGCCAATCTGTAAACTGTAAATAGCCCATCCAACTACCTCATCACCATGTTATTTATTTTGCTCCTTTGCACCCCAGTTCCGCTACTTGCACACTCATCTTCTGCACATCTATCACCCCAGTGTTTAATTTGCCATACTGTAATAATTTTGCCACTGGCCTATTTATTGCCTCACCCCCCCCCCCCCCCCCTTATCCTACCTCATTTGAACACACTGTATAGAGACTTTCTCTATTGTATTATTGACTGTATGTTTGTTTATTCCATGTGTAACTCTGTTGTTTGTCGCACTGCTTTGCTTTATCTTGGCCAGGTCGCAGTTGTAAATGAGAACTTGTTCTCAACTAGTCTACCTGGTTAAATAAACAAAAAATTAATACCAGCCTTCGACTTTTATAACATTAAACCGGTTTTCCAAGATACATTTATCAATATATTTGAAGAGAAATGCATACTTCTTTAGACAATGTTAATATTAAAAGATGTGTCTGAGTAATGTTTTAACCATCATAAGTCAATCATGGCATAACACTAAAACCCTTTTGTGGGGAAAAACTCATTCTGATTGGCTGGGCCTTGCTCCACAGTCGGTGGGCCTGGCTGCCAAGTAGGTGGGCCTATTCCCTCCCATGCCCACCCATGGCTGCACCCCTGCCCAGTCAAGTGAAATCCATAGATTATGGCCTAATGAATTTATTTCTATTGAAGGATTTGCTTATATGAACTGTAACTCAGTAAAATCTTTTAAATTGTTGCATGTTCCGTTTTATATATTTGTTCAGTATAATATGAACGCAATGGAACACAACGTATTTAACCTCCTTTGTTTTGGCTTCACAAAAGCAATCTTTGAATGGGTGTGCAATGACCTTGGCTGTGTGTTGGGCATTGACTCACCCTCTACAGGCTTCCTTTTTGCACCTACTGTATGTCTTTTAACACACATGGAAAGTTTTTTTGCTTTACTGTAAACATACTAGGATTGAGGTCTCCTCATCTGATCTCCGTATTGTCTCCGACTAAGTTCTGAAACCCAGCGCCTATTGTGCATAGCAATGGATGTTTATTCATCCTAATGTTAGTTTTCTTATCAATTGCTTTGGTGCTTTTTTCACACGTATGTGGTGAATTTAGGACAAAACAACAAAATGGCAACACTTATATTCAAATCATTTTATTGTGCATTAATTTTGTTTTGGAGACATCTTTCACCATGCGTTGCATGCGTTCTGTCATTGAAGCCTCCAAAAAGTAATAAACCTTTTTGTGATTGTGACTGAAAAAGTGCCTCTGGCCTTTTTTAATATCTTTATTTTTTTAACGGATTTTGAAAGTATAAGGGGAATATGGGTGAACAAATGCCATGGTCAAGGTTACGATGACGCTAGTTCAATGGGTGGAGCTTACTCAGGTGTTCAAAGGCGCATATCAGACCGAGAACCTAATGTTTCTTCGGTAGTTATATTATGAGCTTTAGTTTTAGAAAATTATCTCTCTGCTGAAGAGACAGTTACAGGGATGGTAAAAACTTGATTGCCGTAGCAACGTAAGGGAAGCTGGGCAGAAGGGAGTGGTGCTTCAAATACAGCGGTTCTGTAACATTTAATTGAGCCTCATTCTCCTTAATTGCTGGCCCATAACACGTTGCAGAAACTGTATAGGAAGCTCTGGGGACAGGTCATCTGAATACTGGACTGCCAATAAATTGGCAGATACAAACAGATTAGCATCTTTAGTGGACAACCGTTCTTGAGGGCTTGAACAAAGTGGTTTTCAATTTCGTTATTTGGTGAAGCAGCATTTGAGTTGTGTGGTTGAAAACAACAGTCCCTTATCTCTGGTATATCTTGGCATGCGTCATTCAAGACTGAGTTAACATTTTGTGCAGCGCAATGGAATACTCAGTGTAGATGGTGGAAACATTTTGTGGGGGAAACAGACCTGGGGAGTCTCTCAAGTTGGACTTAATTAGATTTAATTTAATTTACCTTGAATATTGCAGCACATTTGTGTAGGGTATTAGCCAGAGAGAACTCGTTAAACAATAAATGGTGGCTGAATTTATCCTCAAGCCAACTACCTCAGTGTTAGGCTATTTGATGTGTACTTCTGATAAAAAAAGTTAATGAGTAGCAGCTAAATACGGTATATTCAGTACATTTGGGAAGTATTCAGACCCCTTTTACTTTTTCCACATTTTGTTACGTTACAGCCTTATTCTAAAATGGATTAAGTAAATAAATACAAATCTTCATCACTTCCCTATAATGACAAATCAAAAACAAGTTTTAATACATTTTTGCTAATGTATTAACCATAAAAAAAGGTAAACATAGTTGTGAAAAAAAAAGCCATATCTCAGACTGGCCAATAAATTTGAAGATTAAGATGGGCTAAAGAACAGACACTGGACAGAGGAACTCTGCCTAGAAGGCCAGCATCCCGGAGTTGCCTCTTCACTGTTGACGTTGAGACTGGTGTTTTGCGGGTACTATTTAATGATCCTTCCAGTTGAGGACTTGTGAAGCGTCTGTTTCTCAAACTAGACACTCTAATGCACTTGTCCTCTTGCTCAGTTGTGCACCGGGCCTCCCCACTCTTTCTATTCTGGTTAGAGACAGTTTGCGCTGTTCTGTGAAGGGAGTAGTACACAGCGTTGTATGAGATCTTCAGTTTCTTGGCAATTTCTCGCATGGAATAGCCTTAATTTCTCAGAGCAAGAATAGACTGAGTTTCAGAAGAAAGGGCTTTGTTTCTGGACATTTTGAGTGTGTAATCGAACCGACAAATGCTGATGCTCCAAATACTCAACTTGTCTAAAGAAGGCCAGTTTTATTGCTTCTTTAATCAGCTGTGTGGTTTTCAGCTGCTGTGCTAACATAATTGCAAAAGGGTTTTCTAATCATCAATTAGCCTTTTTATAATTATAAACTTGAATTAGCTAATACAACATACCATTGGAACACAGGAGTGATGGTTGCTGATAATTGGCCTCTGTACACCTATGTAGATATCCCATTAAAAAATCTGCTGTTTCAACATAAACAATGTCTACACTGCATTTCTGATCAATTTGTTATTTTAATTGACCAAAAGTTTGGGGTCACCTTTGAAATGTTCTTGGTTTTGAAAGAAACACCATTTTTTTGAACGGTAGTGTATGTTCATACTTTATGTATAAATAGAACCTCATAAAACTACATTACAGTATTAACTATATGTACTGTATGAGACATGCATCCAGTATACAGTAAATGTGTATCCAAAATTAAGTTGCTGGGGGCATTTTGATATGCTTTTGATACTGCTTTACTAAAAATGCATTTGCCAATACAGTACTGTAATACCATAATATATGCCATTTTACGTAGCAGGCGCTTTTATCCAAAATGACAACAGTGAGTCAACACATTTTCCTATGTGACCCCAGTGGGAATCGAACCCACAATTCTGGTGTTGCTATTGACATTTTCTTACTAACTGAGCCACACAAGACCTTAACAATACATAAGTACCATTCATTACTGTAAAAAGGAATACATGATTACAATACAGGTGGAAGGTGTTTGATTTTAATCCCATCATAAAGACGGCGCCGGAGAAGATGGCTGACATTTTACATGTTCCTAACCGATTGTATTTTTATGTTTTTTGTGTTTGTAAATTAATTTTTGTACTTATGTTGCTGTTACCGTCTCTTATGACCGAAAAATAACTTCTGGACATTTAGAACAGCGATTACTCACCATGAACTGGCAGAAGCTTTTTTATTTGTTCAACAAGTCCGACGAGCCCGACGAACGTCATACTGCTTTCCCGGGAACAGGCCCAAATCCCTGTCATTTGCGTGAAGAGACGATGAAGAAAAAGAGGACGGGGGTCAGGCTGCCTTCTGAGAATTCGTAGGCGATCAAAGAAAACCCCCCTGCCTTCCGTTCTACTATCTAACGTGCAATCATTGGAAGTTGTGGCTGAACGACGACATTATCAATATACAGTTGGCTGGTTATACGCTGTATTGGCAGGATAGAACAGCAGCGTCTGGTAAGACAAGGGGTGGCAGACTATGCATACTGTATATGTAAACAACAGCTGTTGCACGATATCGAAGGAAGTCTCGAGGTTTTGCTCGTCTGAGGTAGAGTATCTCATGATAAGCTGTAGACCACACTATCTACCGAGAGTTGCATCTGTATTTTTCGTAGCTGTTTTACATGCCACCACAGACCGACGTTGGCACTAAGACCGCACTCAATGAGCTGTATTCCGCCATAAGCCAACAGGAAAACGCTCATCCAGAGGCGGCGCTCCTAGTGGCCGGGGACTTTAATGCAGGGAAACTTAAATCTGTTTTACTAAATTTCTGTCAGCATGTTAAATGTGCAACCAGAGGGGGAAAACCTTTACTCCACACACAGACGCGTACAAAGCTCTCCCTCGCCCTCCATTTGCAAATCTGACCATAATTCTATCCTCCTGATTCCTGCTTACAAGCAAAAATGTAAGAAGGAAGCACCAGTGACTCAATCAATAAAAAAAGTGGTCAGATGAAGCAGATGCTAAGCTACAGGACTGTTTTGCTAGCACAGACTGGAATATGTTTCGTCATTCTTCCTATGGCATTGAGGAGTACACCACCTCAGTCATTGGCTTCATCAATAAGTGTATCGACGACGTCATCCCCACAGTGACCGTACATACATATCCCAACCAGAAGCCAAGGATGACGGGCAACATCCGCTCTGAACTAAAGGATAGAGCTGCCGCTTTCAAGGACCCGGAAGCTTATAAGAAATCCCGCTATGCCCTCCAATGAACCATCAAACAGGCAAAGCGTCAATACAGGACTAAGATCAAACTGTACTCCTCCGATGCTCGTCAGATGTGGCAGGACTTGCAAACCATTACAGACTACAAAGGGAAGAACAGCCGAGAGCTGCCCAGTGACACAAGCCTACCAGACAAGCTAAACTACTTCTATGCTCGCTTCGAGCCAAATAACACTGAAACATGCATGAGAGCACCAGCTGTTCTGGAAGACTGTGTGACTTCGCTCTCCGTAGCCGATGTGAGTAAGGCCTTTTAAACAGGTCAACATTTACAAGGCCGCAGGGTCAGATGGATTACCAGGACGTGTACTGCGAGCATGCGCTGACCAGCTGGCAAGTGTCTTCACTGACATTTTCAACCTCTCCCGGTCCGAGTCTGTAATACCAACATGTTTCAAGGAGACCACCATAGTCCTTGTGCCCAAGAACACGAAGGTAACCTGCCGAAATGACTACCAACCCGTAGCACTCACGTCTGTAGCCATGAAGTGCTTTGAAAGGCCGGTCATGGCTCACATCAACACCGTTATCCCAGAAACCCTAGACTCACTCCAATTTGCATACCGCCCCAACAGATCCACAGATGATGCTATCTCTATTGCACGCCACACTTTCAATGGGAAAGAAATGTTAGAAATGTTCATTTTCAGTACATTTTGATGGATAATGCAAGTATATTGCCTAATGTGAGAACAGTGTAAAATACTGAAAGTTACAGTAGTGTAGGATATTACATTCAAAATGCTTTTTAAAAAATTTTTTTTACTGTTCCCAGATATAAATTATTCTGGCACAGATCTGGCCCACACACTGCCCACCATCAAAATTAGAAACGTGTGGGCCAGCACACGCTGTAAAATGATTAATTCTGAAAGGTCTGGGCCATAATAGTGAAAACATATTGTAAAATAAAAAGTTGTGGCCCAAGTCTGGCCCACATACTGCACAAAGGTACAGCGGAGTTCCCACCTAGGTCCCTGGTCCAAAGATGGGACAGATGCAGGCTGACACACAGGTCTTATATGGGACTACATACACCAACTCTACTCCCCAAATTACATTCAGATACTCTGCTATTAAATGCTGTATTTAAACAAAAGAGAAGATAAACAAAAGACGAGTAGTTGCAGAATAAGGTCAAAACATTTTGGTTTATTACAAGTTGCAACAGGGAAAATGAAGCGTAGAAAAAAGGCCCACAAAAGCCCATAAAAATGTTTTCAAAAATAAGTACCATTGACTGGAATTGGAGTTGTGCCACAAATGCTAAAATGTGACCATTTCAAACATTGGGCAGGTAAACAAAGCATGGCCTGCTATCATACCTTGTCCATAGACTGCTAACAGCGTAAGGACATTTGGGTGAACAATCCATTTAATTACCGTTTCCCCTTCCCATGGAAAGCCCACTGGTGTTGATGGGGCTAAATGTTTTCTGTATTTAATTGCACAATAGTATACACTATTTGTGAGGCCATTGTAAGTAGAAGGTGAGACACAAGTGGGGCTTCGAAGGCTAAGATTATGTAAGAGAATTCGAAATTCTGATCCATTGACTTTGAACTGTCTGTTATTCTGAACATTCTATTTCAACATTTGAACAGAGAAAACCATCAGTTATTAAACTAATACAGTTAAGGAATAATAATTCTAATAACAATTCCACATAGGAGTTCTACCTGGTGTTGATAGGGTTAGAATATTTCCTGAGCCGCTGGAAGGAGATACAGGGAAGATGTGTCCATCCTCAGTGCCGGATGAACATATCCTCCCCATCTCTCCCTCCACCAGCTGGCACATACCAACCCTCACTCCAAACCATTCTCCACCCTCAAATCCACCCCTCTCCCAAAGTCCATCATGGCACAGGTGACTCAACACTCCTGGATCGTCTCTTTTTTTTTTCTCCTTCACGGTCTGCTGCTAGTTGCAATCCCGGACACTCTAGATGTTATCGGATTCCTCTGGACAGCAGCTAATGAACAAGAGCACAAGTCCCGTCATGCGATGTGTTGTGATGAGACATTGTGTAAATATGAGAAATCCTTACCAATTTAAAAATCCCTCAATCAAAGGGAAGCAAAAGAAGTGTTCTAATTTACTTTTTTTTTGCCAGTAGGTTGGTAATTGTGCGCCTCATTACATGCCACACGACATCTTTCCACGCTGCATCCTCAATGAGGCTCAAATGGTTAATCAAAAGGAAAAACACAGTTGAATAATGTATCAATTGACCTCAAAAAAACTTTAAGCCACAAGTGACTTCCGCTTTTCCCCAGGTGAGGGAAGCCTATATGGTCCTAGGAAACGCGTACCTGTATGCTCATTCTGATGGTATTTGGAGGTCGAAACATCATGATTTTATTTTACATAAAGTTTAAAGATTTTACTGGGAAGAGATGCCTTTTTCATTAAAAAAAAGTTTTTGTGGACATAAAAAAAATGATTTTTGTCTTAACTGAAAAAAGTATTTGACTCCCATTGACTCCTTCAAAGACAATTGGTTACAAAGTGGAATGAAACTCACCAGTTTGTTTTAAGTCAGACCCCTGAAGATTGAATTCCAGGCTCAGGAGACCTTGCTGATCTTTCAAAGGCAGAAAGCCCTCTACAATAGCATATTCTGCTCCATTCTGCTGTCTTGTTTGTAAACTCAGCAAAAAAAGAAACGTCCCTTTTTCAGGATCCTGTCTTTCAAAGATAATTCGTAAAAATCCAAATAACTTCACAGGTCTTCATTGTAAAGGGTCTAAACACTGTTTCCAGATAGCGTCCCACCTGGCCACCCACCGGTGAAATTGCAGAGCGCGAATTTCAAACTACAGAATTCAATATCGATATTTAACTTTCATAAAATCACAAGTGTAATACATCAAAATAAAGCTTAACTTCTTGTTAATCCAGACGCTGTGTCAGATTTCAAAAAGGCTGTACGGCGAAAGCACACCATGCAATTATCTGAGGACAGCGCCCCGCATACAAAACCATGAAAAACATATTTCAAACAGGCAGGTGCGACACGAAAGTCAGAAATAGCGATATAAAAAATGCCTTGCCTTTGATCTTCTTCTGTTGGCACTCAAAGGTCCCAGTTACATCACAAATGGCTATTCGATAATGTCCTTCTAATATCCATAAAAACTCAGTTTAGCAGGCGCGCTTCAGTCAATAATCCACCCAGTTTCCCTCCATCAATATGCATACAAAATGAATCCCAAATGTTACTAATAAACTTTTCCAAACCAGTCAAACAACGTTTATAATCAAACCTTAGGTACCCTAATACGTAAATAAATGATAAAATTTAAGACGAAGAATCGTTATTGTCTTTACCGGAGAAAAATACCAAAGAACGTGCTCTCATTCACGTGCTTGGAAACACTACAGCCAAAATGGAAGCCACCTAGAAAAACTACAATTTCTGGCTCGTTTTTCCAAAAACCAGCCTGAAACTCTTTCTAAAGACTGCAGTTCCTAAGGCTTCCACTAGATGTCAACAATCTGGGAGGCCTTTTAATAAAAGTGACAGCCATTGAAAATAGTGGTAGGCTGAATTTCTTTGGGGGGGGGGGGGGTGGTTTGTCTTCGGGGTTTCGCCTGCCATATCAGTTCTGTTATACTCAGACATAATCTTAACAGTTTTAGAAACTTTAGAGTTTTCAATCAAATTTCTATCCAAAGTATCAATATCCCCAGTAAAACGAGCCTTATATCGACCTAACCTGAAACCTGACTCAGTTACACCAGCTCTGTCAGGAGGAATGGGCCAAAATTCACCCAACAAGCTTGTGGAAGGCTACCTGAAACATTTGATCCAAGTTTAAATTATAAAGTAAAATTCTGACCAACTGGGAATGTGATGAAAGAAATAAAAGCTGAAATAAATCATTCTCTACTATTATTCTGACATTTCACATTCTTAAAATTTAAGTGGTGATACTAACTGACCTAAGACAGGGAAGTTTTACTTTAAATGTCAGGAATTGTGAAAAATGGAGTTTAAATGTATTTGGCTAAGGTGTATGTAAACTTCCGACTTCAACTGTATGTGTGTGTGTGTGTCCTGATCTTTCTTATATCGCTCAGATATAGCATAGACACTTCAGTGGGGACTAGCTGTTGTTCCATGTAGTGAATATGATATTCAAATGCATTTGTATAGCTTAATAGCAGTAAGGCCAAATCAGAAGTTTCAACAAATATTTTTGTTATATTTTTGGGAGATTCTTCAAGGGGTCGTAAAATTCAAAATCAAATAGCAAAATTATCCTTGGTATGACAAATCAATTCCATATACATATGACCAAAATAATGTGGACACCTGCTTGTCTAACATCATTCCATTAATATGGAGTTGGTCCACTCTTTGCTGCTATAACAGCCTCCACTTGATGTTGGAACATTGCTGCGGGGACTTGCTTCCATTCAGCCACGACCATTAGTGTGGTCGGGCACTGATGTTGGCCGATTAGGCCCGGCATGCAGTCGGCGTTCCAATTCATCCCAAAGTTGTTCGATGGGGTTGAGGTCAAGGTTCTGCGCAGGCAAGTCAAGTTCTTCCACACCAATCACGACAAACCATTTCTGTATGGACCTTGCTTTGTGCATGGGGGCATTGTCATGTTGAAACAGGAAAGGGCCTCCCCCAAACTGTTGCCACTAAGTTGGAGCACAGAATCGTCTAGAATGTCATTGTTCTTTGTAGCGTTAAGATTTCCTTTCAATGGAACTAAGGGGCCTAGTCCGAACCATGAAAAACAGCCCCAGGCCATTATTCCTCCTCCACCAAACTTTACAGTTGGAAAAGTGCATTAGGGCGGGTAGTGTTCTCCTGGCATCCCCCAAATCCAAATTTGTCTGTTGGACCGCCAGATAGTAAAGCGTGATTCATCACTCCAGAGTACGCATTTCACTGCTCCAGAGTCCATTGGCGGAAAGCTTTACACCACTCCAGCCGACGCTTGGCATTGCGCATGGTGATCTTAATGACAAAGGGAAAACAGTATTTTTTTAAAAACATTTTTACAAAGGTATTACAAATAAAATATAGAAATACCTTATTTACATAAGTATTCAGACCCTTTGCTATGAAATTGAGCTCAGGTGCATTCTGTTTCCATTGATCATCCTTGATGTTTCTACAACTTAATTGGAGTCCACCTGTGGTAAATTCAATTGATTGGACATGATTTGGAAAGGCACACACCGGTCTCTATAAGGTCCCACAGTTGACCTTGCATGTCAGAGCAAAATCCAAGCAATAAGGTTGAATTAATTGCCCGTGGTGCTCCAACACAGTATTGTGTTGGGGCACAGATCTGAGGAAGGTTACCAAAACATTTCTGCAGCATTGAAGGTCCCCAAGAATACAGTGGCCTCCATCATTCTGAAATGGAAAAAGTTTAGAACCGCCTAGACTCTTCCTAGAGCTGGCCGCCCAGCCAAACTGAGCAATCAGGAGAACAGCCTTGTTCAGGGAGGTAACCAAGAACCCGATGGTCACTCTGACAGAGCTCTAGAGATCCTCTGTGGAGATGGGAGAACCTTCCAGAAGGACAACCATCTCTGCAAAAATCCACCAATCAGGCCTTTATGTTAGTGGCCAGATGGAAGCAACTCATCAGGAAAAGGCACATGACGGCCTGCTTGGAGTTTTGCTTAAAGACTCTCAGGCCATGAGAAACAAGATTCTCTGGTCTGATGAAACCAAGATTTAACTATTTGGCCTGAATGCCAAGTCACGTCTGGAGGAAACCTGGCACCATCCCTATGGTGAAGCATGGTGGTGGCAGCATCATGTTGTGGGGATGCTTGTGGCAATGCTTCCCATCCCACCTGACAGAGCTTGAGAGGATCTGCAGAGAGGAGTAAGAAACTCCTCAAAGGTGCGCCAAGCTTGTAGCGTCATACTCAAGAAGACTCGAGGCTGTAATCGCTGCCAAATGTGCTTCAATAAAGTACTGCGTAAAGGGTCTGAATACTTATGTAAATGTGATATTTCAAGGGGTCTGAAAACTTCCCGAATGTGTAGCCATCCCCCAGGGGATGGTCACTTGTTTGTTTTCAAGTGTTCAGGGAGGGTTTAGGTACTGTAATTGTATTTCTCTGAAGGGAGGGCCATCCATTTTCATTTCAGAGGTCCGACATTCTCCATGTAACCCTTATTATAAATAACGTTCACTCCCTTAGTTGAGTCCATCAGTATTTGAACAAAACTCTTTAAGCTATTTTCCTGTTGTTATAACTGCTTTTATAAACATTTTTTTTAGTTTAAAAGATCCTTCACCTGTGATAGAGAAACACTGTTCTCCGTTATCCAAAACCAAAGCCGGTGGGAGTGTCATTGTAGCAACAGGCTTACGCTGGTACTCCACGCATTTCTAGACAGGGCAGGTTGCAGGGCAGATGGACACCACAACAAACAGCAGAGATTTAAACCGCCACGAGCCCAGGACAATCCGAGATCTCAGCCACAAGGGTTAATCTGGTCGCAGGCTGTGTTAAAGCTTTCAGGAAACCTTGATAGCTAGTTAGCAGCTCTTAAGACTTTTTTGGTTGGCAGGATCCCTGGACAGATCGTAGTGGTCCTAGCAACTAATGCTAACTGCTTGATGGGATCTAAATTCAAAAGGTAGCTAGAAACCAAATTCTTTCAATAGAGCACTTTTAAGGACACTATCTACCAGTGTCCTAAGCGAGCTACCGGTGTCGTCGTCTTTGGATTTTATATGGCGGTTGGCAACCAACTTTCAAGGTTTATTACTGCCAACAACTGGACTGGAGTGTTGCCCCACCGCAATTGTCGCATAATGTATTTAGCCGAAAAAGAAAAAAAATATCCCACCTTGTTCAGCGTATTTTGTTTTGGCGATGTTGTGAAATTTTACTGACACATTTTTCCGTATGGCCTGTTGTGACTTTTTTTTTAATGCATCAGGTCATTCATCCACGTGAAATGGTTGGATGAAAACCTTGTTAGTGAGACAGTCCTAAAATAAACATCAAAGATATACACTTTCTCAGAGTAAGCCATTAGCCTCTGCATTGGTGCTAAAGCACCTCAGCCAGAGTGGCATCTTTATGTCATGTCAGAACTCAGGGTATATCCCCAGGCTACTTATTACACTGAGAACCGAACCCAGCAGTTCTCCTATAAAACTGTGTAAGGAGGAGGATGCAGCAAGCCCCAGAGCCTGTTCCCTTTCAGGTCAGATTTCTTTGAAGAGGAATGATCTGTGCCTAGACCCTTAAAAAACGATAGAGGATGAGGATCTGGCCATTCGTCTACCAAACGGCATTGACATGTAACCTTTTGCGATCCCATCCTCTATTCTTGTCTGGTTGTTGTTTGTTTATGTAGATTTTGCCCGTAGGTTTTATTCATAGACCATCGGATGATCATCCGTGATTATTTGTAGTATAACCAACCGTTTGGCGTTGGAAAGAAGAAAAGAGGGGATATTGTTATGGAGGGGAAACATGACAGCTTAGCATTTAGAAAAATATTTGTCTAAGATGTTTTTTCCAGTACACTGTGTAATGTAGCATTTGAATGCAGTAAAAATAAACTGCTTGGGGCCTCCCGAGTGGTGCAGTGGTCTAAGGCACTGCATTAAAGTGCTAAAGGCATCATTACAGACCCGGGTCACAAAAAATGGAGGATATACTCACCCCAAAACCCATAATCTATTCCTGACACACAAAACACAATTCATACATTATAAAGCAGATACCCAACTATGATTTGATATTTGAAAAGGCAAACCTCACAAGTTGCCCTGGTAATGCTTACACCATACTGTGTCCTTACCAGAGCCCCTGTCAAATCAAATTATATTTGTCTCATGCGCCGAATACAACTGCAGTAGACTTTACAGTGAAATGCTTACTTACAAGCCCTTAACCAACAATGGTTATTTAAGAAAAAAATAAGTGTTAAAGTATTTACTAAATAAACTGAAGGAAACCATTTAAAAAAATCAAAGAAGAATATAGAGAATAACAAATATTTTAAAGAACAACAATAAAATAACAGTAACCAGGCTATATAGAGGGGGTACCAGTACGGAGTCAATGTGCGGGGGCACATGTTAGTCGAGGTAATATGTACATGTAGGTAGAGGTAAAGTGACTATGCAAAGATAATAAACAGAGTAGCAACAGTGGGTAGCCATTTGATTAGATGTTCAGGAGTCTTGTGGCTTGGGGTAGAAGCTGTTAAGTAGCCTTTTGGACCTAAACTTGGCACTCTGGTACCGCTTGCCGTGCGGTAGCAGAGAGAACAGTCTATGACTGGAGTCTTTGTCCATTTTTAGGGCCTTCCTATGACACCGCCTAGTATAGAGGTCCTGGATGGCTGGAAGCTTGGCCCCAGTGATGTACTGGGCCGTACCCACTACCCTCTTATAGTGCTTTGCAATCAGTGGTGCAGCTGTATAACTTTTGAGGATCTGAGGACCCATGCCAAATCTTTTCAGTCACCTGAGTGGGAATCGGCATTTTCATGCCCTCTTCACGATTGTCTTGGTGTATTTGGACCATGACCGTTCATTGGTAATGTGGACAAAAAGGAACTTGAAGCTCTCAACCTGCTCCAATACAGCCCCGTCGACGAGAATGGGGTGTGCTTGGCCCTCCTTTTTCTGTCATCCACGAACATCTCCTTTGTCTTGATCATATTGAGGGAGAGATTGTTATCCTGGCACCACACTACCAGGTCTCTGACCTCCTACCTATAGGCTGTTTTGTCGTTGTCGGTGACCAGGTCTACCACTGTTGTGTTGTCGGCAAATGTGATGATGGTGTTGGAGTCGTGCTTGGCCATGCAGTCATGGGTGAACAGTAAGTACAGGAGGGGACTGAGCACGCACCCCTGATGGTGCACCCCCGCGTTGAGGATCAGCGTGGCAGATGTGTTGTTACCTACCCATACCACCTGGGGGCGGCCCGTCAGAAGGACCAGGATCCAGTTGCAGAGGAAGGTGTTTAGTCCCACGGCCCCTAGCTTAGTGATGAGCTTTAAAGGGCACTATGGTGTTTGAACGCTGAGCTGTAGTCAATGAATAGCATTCTCATGTAGGTGTTCCTTTTGTTCAGGTGGGAAAGAGCAGCGTGGAGTGCAATAGAGATTACGTCATCTGTGGATCTGTTGGGGCGGTATGCAAGTTGGACTGAGTCTAGGGTTTCTGGGATAATGGTGTTGATGTGAGCCATGACTAGCCTTTCAAAGCATTTTGTGACTACAGACGTGAGTGCTACGGGCCGGAAGTCATTTAGACAGGTTGCCTTTGTGTTCTTGGGCACAGGGACTATGGTGGTCTGCTTGAAACATGTTTGTATAATATACTCGGTCAGGGACATGTTGAAAATGTCAGTGAAGACACTTGCCAGTTGGTCAGCGCATGCTCCGAGTACACGTCCTTGTAATCCGTCTGGCCCTGTGGCCTGTTGACCTGTTTAAAGATCTTACTCACATGGGCTATGGAGAGTGTGATCACAGTCGTCCAGAACAGCTGGTGCTCTCATGCATGCTTCAGTGTTGCTTGCCTTGAAGCGCACATATAAGTAATTTAGCTTGTCTGGTAGACTTGTGTCACTGGGCAGCTCACGGCTGTGCTTCCCTTTGTAGTCTGTAATAGTTTGCAAGCCCTGCCGTATTCAACGAGCGTCGGAGCCAGTGTAGTAGGATTCAATCTTTGTCCTGTATTGACGCTTTGCCTGTTTGATGGGTTGTCGGAGGGCATAGCGGGATTTCTTATAAGCGTCTGGGTTAGTCCCGCTACTTGAAAGCGGCAGCTCTACCCTTTAGCTCAGTGCGGATGTTGCCTGTAATCCATGGCTTCTGGTTGGGTTATGTGTGTACGGTCACTGTGGCGACGACATGAAGCCAGTGATGATGTAGTATACTCCTCAATGAACATCTGACTCGTTAAAGAAAAAATCTTCGTACAGTCCGAGGTGAGTAATTACTGTTCTGATATCCAGAAGCTCTTTTCGGTCATACGAGACGGTGGCAGAAACATTGTGTACAAAATAAGTTAATAACGCGGGAAAAAAACACACAATTGCACAATTGGTTCGGAGCCCATAAAACGGCAGCCATCTCCTCAGTTCTGTTTCCAAGTTACTTACCTCAACAATAGCCTTGGAGTAACAGACAAACCAACTTACTTTATACAGTTTTTGTCAGCGTCATCACTATGACACAAATTCTCCAAAAATCCATAATGGTGTCAGATCTTGACTGGGTCTTTTTGTCAAAAAGATGTCCCAACGTTTCCTGATTTATTACTGAGCTCTTTCGCAGCCCCCAGCTAAAACCCTGTATAACAGAGAATACAGACCGGATGTACTGTACAGTACAAGATATAGGTCGACCGATTTATGATTTTTCAACGCAAATACCGATTTAATCAAACAATTTTTTAAATTTATTTTTATTTATTTGTAATAATGACAATTACAACAATACTGAATGAACACTTATTTTAACTTAATATAATACATCAATAAAATCAATTTAGCCTCAAGTAAATAATGAAACATGTTCAATTTGGTTTAAATAATGCAAAAACAAAGTGTTGGAGAAGAAAGTAAAAGTAAGAATGTAAGAAAGCTAACGTTTCAGTTCCTGGCTCGGAACATGAGAACATATGAAAGCTGGTGGTTCCTTTTAACATGAGTTTTCAATATTCCCAGGTAAGAAGTTTTAGGTTGTAGTTATTATAGGACTATTTCCCTCTATACCATTTGTATTTCATTAACCTTTGACTATTGGATGTTCTTATAGGCACTTTAGTATTGCCAGTGTAACAGTATAGCTTCCGTCCCTCTCGCTCCTCCCTGGGCTCGAACCAGCAACACAACGACAACAGCCACCATCGAAGCAGCGTTACCCATGCAGAGCAAGGGGAACAACTACTAGAAGGCTCAGAGCGAGTGAAGTTTGAAATGCTATTAGCGCGCGCTAACTAGCTAGCCATTTCACTTCAGTTACACCAGCCTCATCTCGGGAGTTGATAGGCTTGAAGTCATAAACAGCGCAATGCTTGACGCACAATGAAGACCTGCTGGCAAAACACACGAAAGTGCTGTTTGACTGAATGTTTACCCGCCTGCTTCTGCCTACCACTGCTCAGTCAGATACTTAGATACTTGTATGCTCAGTCAGAATATATGCAACGCAGGACACTCTAGATAATATCTAGTAATATCATCAACCATGTGTAGTTAACTAGTGATTATGATTGATTGATTGTTTTTTATAAGATAAGTTTAATGCTAGCTAGCAACTTACCTTTGCCTGTTACGCAAATGCAGTAAGCCGTCTCCTTGTGGAGTGCAACGAGAGAGCGGCAGGTCGTTATTGCGTTGGACTAGTTAACTGTAAGTTTGCAAGATTGGTTCC
This sequence comes from Oncorhynchus mykiss, assembly GCF_057628025.1. NCBI lineage: Eukaryota > Metazoa > Chordata > Actinopteri > Salmoniformes > Salmonidae > Oncorhynchus > Oncorhynchus mykiss. The sequence goes on from NC_143029.1 coordinate 51,604,002, forward strand.
CCGAGCTGACAAAGTGAAAATCTGTCGTTCTGCCCCTGAACAAGGCAGTTAACCCACTGTTCCTAAGCCGTCATTGAAAGTAAGTATGTGTTCTTAACTGACTTGCTTAGTTAAATAAAGGTATAAAAACCAACAATAAATAAATAAACAAAACAAAAATTGGCAAATCGGCGCCCAAAAACAGATTGTTATGAAAACTTGAAATCGGCCCTAATTAATTGGCCATTCCGATTAATCAGTCGACGTCTACTACAAGACCTTCAGGCAGAGTGTGTTACTGTACAAAATCAATTGCTATCGTTCGATTAAATGGCACTATTTAACCTTTGAACCTACTTCAGTGAATCATTAACCCTTTTATTTTCTAAATGATTGTGACCATAAACAGCAGTGCTCCCAAAGCTATTACAGAGAGATGCAAGAGGCACATCTCGTTCAGAGATATTGGAAAGCAGGGATGGGCTACTGACCAAATTTAGCTTATGGCCCCCAAAAGGCTAGGGCTGGCTCTGACTGCATGTGTGGGTATTGACGTGGGTACGCAGACCGACGAGCCTCTGCGGCCCTTCACGATGAGTTTGGATTTGTTGTGGCCCCCACCCCCATCAAAGTTGCCCATCCCTGCTGTAAAGCATTTGTGCATGTGCTCTGGTGTTCACTCTACTCTCAATGAATATGATAGCTGTGTGACATCAAATTCCTAGAAGAGTAGCCTCTTGTTTCGTGCTATCTTTGTGTCGGAAGTCTTCCTGCTACTTATGATAATGTCATCACTGAATCTTGTGATAACACTGTTATCACTGTTATTAGAATGCGTAATCCTCTGTCAGCTGAACCCACTCCAATTATCCAACAGAGAATATTCCACAAAATGTCTGTGTCATGCCAAAACCGATGACAGGGTGTGATTATCTAATGTAATTCTCTTGCTTTTTTTCTCTCTCAATCCATCCCTTTCTTCCTCTCCAATGCTAGGTGTGCTGGTGAAGGCCCCAGTAAAGGAGGGATAGAGGATAAGTGTATAAAAGAAGAGTGAAAGTGTCTGACTGACGTGGTGACTGAGGATGAAGAAGAGCAGGAGTGTGTTAGCGGTGACACCAGGCGACGTGAGTACATTAGCTGCATCGCTAGGGCAACAGCACTAGGTCTGGGAATCATGTCGGATTTTCTTGGCCACTTTGAAAGGGGAAAAACATTTTTTTGGGGGGGTACTCTTCAGACAGACAATTCTCCCAACAAATCACGAGTTTCAATAGGAAAACATTAGAGATGCGGACACAGTGTGGACTCTGATAGCTAGGCAAAAGGCCGCGTTCACGTCATGTTGGAAACTCGGGACCTCTGATTTTAAAATGATTGTAACTTATTTGCGTAGAGCTTTCTATAGGTTGTGTCTGATACCTAAGTTTCACATTTGGGAGGTATCCTCTTTCTACAACGAGTAACCAAGTCGGAAATGAGTCTTGAGTTTCTGATTTTCCCACATGACACGAATGCAGTATTAGAGCCAGTCAGTGGTTGTAAGCTTGTAACGTTAACATTAGCTGTTAAACTACCCTCCTGTGAAATACACTGACAATATCTATTGAGGGAGGCAACCCGTCTGTCTAAAGAGACTACAACATTGCCAGAACACACCTCACTTATTATTCACACCTTGTTTTGACAGCATCTTTCCATTCAGGAGGTGTAGCAGTTTGCTTTAGCTTACTAGTCATTGTTTGGCAACAATGTAGTGTTATATCTATCTATTCATTACTTGGATAATAATTTACCCTACTGCGTGAAATTACATTAGTTTCCCTCTCAAATGGCAACAAAACCCAGTGTGGTAGTTTTAGCCAGCTAGTACAGTAGGTCCTCCCATATCGGTAGCCAAACACATAAAAATGAAGAGTACCTACATTAGGACATCATAACACATTCTCTTAAGCAGTACATAAGCATTTCATAAATACTTAAGTCAACATATGTAGCTAAGGAAGGTCTTTAACAAATCCAGAAGCGGTACATAAGCATTTTATAAAAAATGTATTAACGACTTAAGCATAGCTTCCCCTAGCCTATTGGGTGTGCCGTCTATGATCCTCTAACCTTTCACTACTAACAGAAATAGAGGAAGGTACTGTCTGGAAGGCAGTGAGTCATGAGCAGATGACCGTCCAGAAACAGAGGGGTGTTCGACAGTACACACTGCAGAGAGAGAGGAGGAGAGGGAGAGGAAAAAAGAGAGGGGGGGGTTGTGGAAAGAAAGATATGGAGAGAGGGTGACAAAGGGAGAGCGAGAGAGAGACGGAGGGGCGAGGAAGAGAAGGGAAGGAGGGAGTGAGAAAACGAGGGGGACCAAGAGTGTGCGCAAGAGAGAGAAAAGAGACAGAGAAAGGCCCATCTGTTTCTCCTCACTCCTCAGATGGAAGAAAGCTCTGTTTATTATCAGATGGGCAGGCCAGCTCATTTTGTTTCACAGTTTCCAGAAAGACCATTTTGAATCAGGCAACTCCCAGGGCCACTCTGCTCTCCTAGGTATTCTCGAGGCACCGTCAGCTCTTATAGTTCTGAATCGCCCATCATTTTCTATGTCCTTGGGTAATTGTTTGCTACCCAGTAGATAATTGCACTCACATGGTGTTCCAGGTCTGAATTAGTCCTTTATTAGAAGGAGAGGATGAAAACCAGACGTGTTTCAGCCCTCCAGGACCGACATTAAACAGCCCTCAGCTAGATGGAAATTCACAAAAGTGGAAAAGTTATATATGTGTGTGTGTATATATGTATATGTATATATGTATATATATATGTGTATGTATATGTGTATGTATATGTGTATGTATATATATGTGTATATGTGTGTGTATATATATATGTGTGTGTGTGTGTGTGTGTGTGTGTGTGTGTATATATGTATATATATATGTGTATATATACACACACACACACACACATTGTGTAGCACTGCTTTGCTTTATCTTGGCCAGGTTACAGTTGTAAATGAGAACTTGTTCTCAACTGGCCTACCTGGTTAAATAAAGGTAAAATAAAAAGTTAATTTGGAAAGTATTCAGACACCTTGACTTTTCCTTATTTTGTTATGTTAAATGTATACTAATCCCCATCAATCTACACACAATACCCCATAATGACAAAGCGAAAACAGAAATACGTTAATTACATAAGTATTCAGACCCCTTGCTATGAGACTCGAAATTGAGCTCAGGTGTATCCTGTTTCCATTGATCATCCTTGTTTCTACAACTTGATTCACCTGTGGTAAATTCAATTGATTGGACATGATTTGGAAAGCCACACACCTATCTATATAAGGTCCCACAGTTGACAGTGCAAGTCAGAGCAAAAACGAAGCCATGAGGTCGAAGGAATTGTCCATAGAGCTTCGAAACAGGTTTGTGTCGGGTAAGGGTACCAAAACATTTCTGCAGCATTGATGGAACCCAAGAACAAAGCGGCCTCCATCATTCTTTAATGGAAGGAGTTTGAAACCAAAAAGACTCTTCCTAGAGCTGGCCGCCCGGCCAAACTCCGCAATCGGGGGAGAAGGGTCTTGGTCAGGGAGGTGACCAAGAACTCCATGGTCACTAACAAAGCTCCAGAGTTCCTCTGTGGAGATGGGAGAACCTTCCAGAAGGACAACCATCTCTGCAGCGCTCCACCAATCAGGCCTTTATGGTAGAGTGGCCTGATGGAAGCCACTCCTCAGTAAAAAGCACATGACACCCCACTTAGAGTTTGTCAAGGGGCACCTAAGGGACTCTCAGACCATGAGAAACTAGATTCTCTGGTCTGATGAAACCAAGATTAAACTCTTTGGCCTGAATGCCAAGCGTCACATCTGGAGGAAACTTGGCACCATCCCTACAGTGAAGCATGGGTGTGGCAGCATCATGCTGTGGGGATGTTTTTCAGCGGCAGGGACTGGGAGACTAGTCAGGAAAGAGGGAAAGATTAACAGAGCAAAGTACAGAGAGGTCCTTGATGAAAACCTGCTCCAGAGTGCTTAAGACCTCAGACTGGGGCAATGGTTCACCTTCCAACAGGACAATGACACTAAGCACACAGCCAAGACAACAAAGGAGTGTCTTCGGGACAAGTCTGAATGTCCTTGAGTGGCCCAGCCAGAGCCCGGACTTGAACCCGATCAAACATTTCTGGAGAGACCTGAAAAAAGCTGTGAAGCGACGCTCCCCTTCCAACCTGACCAAGCTTGAGAGGATCTGCAGAGAAGAATGGGAGAAACTCAAATACAGGTGTGCCAAGCTTGTGGCGTTATACCGAAGAAGACTCAAGGCTGTAATCACTGCCAAAGGTGCTTCAACAAAGTACGGAGTAAAGGGCCTGAATACTTATGTAAATGTGATATTAACAGGGTGTAGATGAATTAATGGGATTTAAAATATATATATATTTTAGAATAACGCTGTAAGATAATGTTGTGGAAAGTCTACACGGGGGACTCTCAAAGTCAATCTTAAACTAATCATTCTTTATTATCAGCTCGCTGGAGAGGGTCCACCCAACTCAAGGCACCAAGTACACATGTCGATCGGGAGTTTCACCGGGGCGGTCCCTTCCGTTCTCTTATACCGCTTACACAGACATATTTGCATGATTTTAAATTAATCATAATTCGTCATTAACGTTGGCTCCTGCATGTGACTGACCAATACCTCACGAGACTTCCTCTCCAAGTTGAGACCTTGAAACTGAGATGCCTCTGTTCCCATAGCAATGTTCTGGGCGTACTGCCATGTTGCCTATTAATGATAGTGAGGATTCCTCCGTACACAATCAGTCAGACACCTGCATGAACTTTTCTAATTGGTTATTAGAACGTAGCTTTGATTTGATACACAAACAGAACATTTTCCCTCACATTGCCTCCTCTTATCACTCTGTGATAATTATCATAAAATGTTAAGGTAAGCATTAGATTATAGCTTCTATCAAAGGAGGTTCTATCAAAATATGTTTATTAAAGTAAGTGAAATGAACATATAAAATCGGACACTTCCTCCTTTCAAACCCTTCACTCTGGGTTTTACGATCTAAAATACACACAAATACACTGTAGACTCAGAGGTGACTAAATCTCTCAATGTTGAACCATTGTTTACATGGGTCTTACCACAATCTGGTTGCAGTGACATCTGTTCTGCACCAACTGTCCCTGAGACTAGTCAAAACATAAAACATAAAATATATATATATATATATATATATTTTTTTTTTAACAAATCCGCAAGGGCCTTCCAAACTTGTCAAACAAAAACTACTTTCAATTCTCACTCATTGTCCTTATCTACAGGGGGAAAAGGAACCTCATCCAGCGTCGGCAGCTCATCAGTCTCACCATCCACTTGAGGAGCATTAAACATAATGGCTGCCGAAACCTTATCAGCTAGGGAGTCACAAATAGCCTTACAACATGTTAGTAATACAATTAGACAGACTAAGTTTTTTTTTAAAAACACGCTGCAGCCCATTGGGCAATTTGGGATCCCCATCTTTCAAACAGGGATTTCAACCAAGTTGCAAGCGTCCACTCTGGCTGTGAGGTATTGTTCTTTGCCACGGTGGCAATGTATTCGGCCAGATCGGTAACATTAGAGTACAAAAGTGCAACACTCATCTCCAATTATTGCACAAGTGCCCCAAAAGATAGTCACGGGCCTCTCTGTTTTACAGAGCCAATTTATGCAATTCTTTCAGTTCGGCATTACATTTTTCCAGGACATTTCGAGTAGCATTGGCAATTTTCTCCACGTGTTTAGCGATTATCATGAATTTGGTCTAGCGTACATGCAACTCCATAAACAGGAAAAATATACACCAAAGAACCTGGCGGCAGGTGCTGGAGTGTGTGACGTCAGCTAGAGAACTCTTATCTCTCCTCATTCCAGGAAGTTTGTTGTCTCTAAACAGAGCCTTCAGACTCTTATCGTTTGGAACGGTTCTCATAGCGGTCACAACAAACCCAACAGTACAGCCAGTTCAGGGGCAGACTATAGTAAGCAATCTTACCACACAACCAATAGGTACCATTTGTGGCTCCTCTAAAAAGGGATAATAACATTATAGACTGAAATACCATAAGTAACATTACCAGGTTCCCCAGTGTCGGCATTGTTAACAGTTAAATTACAGGTATTGGATCCGTTGTAATACATTGTACAATTTACGTTCTAGTTCACCCAAATGATGACCTCCTTCTCCACTAATACACCAAGGGGCTGTCATCACTCTTAATACTTCCATCTCCGTAGCATCTGGCCTAGCAAACAACGGTGGGCCTATGTGGTTGTGTAATGCAGAAAACGTCATGGGGTCATGGTAACGTGGCATCTCTATCAGGAATGGTAAGACCATTTTGCATAGTCAGATTTACCCCTATGGGAACTCCCACAAGTGGTAAACCTGCTCCTACCTTAACTGACCCCAACCCACACACCCAACACTCTTATTGTGCAGATGTAAGATTAGGAACCATTTCTGCTCTAGAGAGGAACAGATTGTCCTGGTGGTTATGAGGGCCCAGCAGGGCTCTCCTTCTCCGATGACCATCTACTTCTGGACCTCTACTCCGGGCCAGCGTCGGTCCCTTTCGCTCAGGACTCCTTCTAACCTCTGTCAGGTTTCACACAAGAGCACAACTTACTGTTTTCATTAGCACACCTGTGATAAAGCAGAGAAGGGCCACACTGCACCACTGGAACTGGCGAAGCCCAATCTTTTGCTGGATCGGGAACTCGTCTGCAGTGCGACAAGTGGATCCAGGTTTCTCTTTTCAGCAACCTTGACCACAGTTGGGGTGGTCAAAAGAACTTGGTACGGCTCTCTCTAACGGCGGTCTTTCCAACTCTTTCTCCTGAACCCTTTGACCACCACAAAATCACCTGGGCTCAAACAGTGCTCCGCTCCACCTGCCAAGTTCAAAGAACACTGCAAGGGTGACACAATACTCAACAATGTCTTCCTCCATTCCTTGCAGGGTTGACAAGGTGGTCAATTTTAGCATTTGACATTCTGGTTCTTCATTTTTTTTTTTCACAAGTTTCTTCTTCTGTTTTCGCCTCATCCTTTGCTTGGTAGCCTGCTCGTCCACCTCCTCTTCCAAATGGGTTGTGCACGTGAGGACGGCCACTCTCCTTGTGCTTCTCCTGCTCCAGGACAGTGCCTTGAAAGATCCCCTAACTTCCCACAGTTGTAGCAAATCCAGTCTCTCCCTCTCTGTTCCTCTCTGCTCGTTCGCTCTGGTCCTTGTTTTTGCTGGTAGCTTTCTGTCTTCAGCTCCAGCAACTTCTACAGCTCCTAATCCCATGGCTCCTCCACCTGACACAGGCCCAACCCCCATCTAGGTTATGGGGGGGGCCCACCATCTCCGTCTGCTGGTGGAAGATTTGGCAGAGGTGGATACAAGGGGGTGGGGGCCCCGGGGTGGGGGCCCCATGGATGATGAAAGGCCAGCCAGGCTTTCTTTTTTTCTTCTTCCTCTTTTTTTTCTTCTCCGGCTCCACATGCTTCACCATCATTCTTCTTACAGCTTTATATAGTATCCTCCATCCTACTCTTACTATTTCCGTTTCCCATGCTTAATCCCTTTCTTGAACTCTTTTGGGGGGGGAAAACTTCCAGCTTCACACGTCATCCCACACTCACACAGCTCTCACACCGAGGCTAAACCCCTGCTCCGTTAGTTAGTCAAGCACACAATACTCTCATCCACATTCACTTAGTACTATTCCCAAACATACTCAATAATCTCCCTTAGAACTCCTTATGCATCCCCAATGATTCTCTTGTCATGACCTCCTATGCATACATATCGTCTGTGGTTCCTCTCTAGTCTCCATAGTTGCCATATAGTCTCCACAATATCGATAGTCCCTGAGCATCTGTAGTCCCAATAGCATACATACAGTGCCTTGCGAAAGTATTCGGCCCCCTTGAACTTTGCGACCTTTTGCCACATTTCAGGCTTCAAACATAAAGATATAAAACTGTATTTTTTGTGAAGAATCAATAACAAGTGGGACACAATCATGAAGTGGAACGACATTTATTGGATATTTCAAACTTTTTTAACAAATCAAAAACTGAAAAATTGGGTGTGCAAAATTATTCAGCCCCTTTACTTTCAGTGCAGCAAACTCTCTCCAGAAGTTCAGTGAGGATCTCTGAATGATCCAATGTTGACCTAAATGACTAATGATGATAAATACAATCCACCTGTGTGTAATCAAGTCTCCGTATAAATGCACCTGCACTGTGATAGTCTCAGAGGTCCGTTAAAAGCGCAGAGAGCATCATGAAGAACAAGGAACACACCAGGCAGGTCCGAGATACTGTTGTGAAGAAGTTTAAAGCCGGATTTGGATACAAAAAGATTTCCCAAGCTTTAAACATCCCAAGGAGCACTGTGCAAGCGATAATATTGAAATGGAAGGAGTATCAGACCACTGCAAACCTACCAAGACCTGGCCGTCCCTCTAAACTTTCAGCTCATACAAGGAGAAGACTGATCAGAGATGCAGCCAAGAGGCCCATGATCACTCTGGATGAACTGCAGACTGAGGTGGGAGACTCTGTCCATAGGACAACAATCAGTCATATATTGCACAAATCTGGCCTTTATGGAAGAGTGGCAAGAAGAAAGCCATTTCTTAAAGATATCCATAAAAAGTGTTGTTTAAAGTTTGCCACAAGCCACCTGGGAGACACACCAAACATGTGGAAGAAGGTGCTCTGGTCAGATAAAACCAAAATTGAACTTTTTGGCAACAATGCAAAACGTTATGTTTGGTGTTAAAGCAACACAGCTAAACACACCATCCCCACTGTCAAACATGGTGGTGGCAGCATCATGGTTTGGGCCTGCTTTTCTTCAGCAGGGACAGGGAAGATGGTTAAAATTGATGGGAAGATGGATGGAGCCAAATACAGGACCATTCTGGAAGAAAACCTGATGGAGTCTGCAAAAGACCTGAGACTGGGACGGAGATTTGTCTTCCAACAAGACAATGATCCAAAACATAAAGCAAAATCTACAATGGAATGGTTCAAAAATAAACATATCCAGGTGTTCGAATGGCCAAGTCAAAGTCCAGACCTGAATCCAATCGAGAATCTGTGGAAAGAACTGAAAACTGCTGTTCACAAATGCTCTCCATCCAACCTCACTGAGCTCGAGCTGTTTTGCAAGGAGGAATGGGAAAAAATGTCAGTCTCTCGATGTGCAAAACTGATAGACATACCCCAAGCGACTTACAGCTGTAATCGCAGCAAAAGGTGGCGCTACAAAGTATTAACTTAAGGGGGCTGAATAATTTTGCACACCCAATTTTTCAGTTTTTGATTTGTTAAAAAAGTTTGAAATATCCAATAAATGTCGTTCCACTTCATGATTGTGTCCCACTTGTTGTTGATTCTTCACAAAAAAATACAGTTTTATATCTTTATGTTTGAAGCCTGAAATGTGGCAAAAGTTCGCAAAGTTCAAGGGGGCCGAATACTTTCGTAAGGCACTGTAGTCCCAATAGCATACATAGTCCCACATTTTCCCTTACAGTAACAAAATGTTGAAAAAGTCAAGGGATCTGAATACTTTCCGAATGCACTGTGTACAAGTATTTTTCCCTGTCCTTTTTCCAATTCAAAGTAAGAACAGCTTATCCATCACAAATTAGTTACACATGTCCGGCTCTTGGGGAGAACTAATCAACATGGGATGAATACACAACACGGTAAAACACACTATAAATACGTGTATAACATATTGACATGTTGCCACTGAAATATTACGGCACTTTTGTAACACAAGGAAAAAGCCTTTCACGTCATGAACACATTGTAACGCATGGACATGTTGCCATCGAAATGTCCTGTTATGACGGCACTTATTTGACATGTGAAACGTAATGGACAAAGCCCATCTCAGGGTTGCCAGATTGGACTGCCACTCTCCCATTGCAGACAGCAGGGATAAATCAGACAAATTAGATTTCCCTCGAAATACCAGAGGACTCAGCAGTGCTGTGTTTACTCTCAGTCAATTACAGCAGGGACTGACTAGGAGCAGGTGGGGCTGTTCGCTATCTCTATCCTCTGTCTGTTCTTTCTCTCTCGCCCGCTCTCATCGGTCTGTCCATCTTTGTCGCTATCTTTTGCTCTCATCAGTCTCTCCCCCACCCCCCCACCCCCACTCCCTCCCTCAGCCTGTCTCTATATCTTCCTGTCGACCTCCCATTTTCACTCCCTTCTCTGCCGATCTTCTCTTTCTAATCTCACTCTTATTTTAGTTTTTCTAACATATGGGAATATAGAGACTATCTTTCCCCCTGTGTTTGTCTGTCTAGCTGAATCCTGGTGTTCTTTCCCTTTCTCTCTCCGTGTTAGTCTTGCCATGTATTTCTCTCTCTTCCCCCTCTGGCTGTCTCGCTCTCCACATGCATCTTTACTGGGTCACAGAGTTGTGGACTGCTGGTCTTGTGAACTCAGCAGGAGGTGTTGGAGAGAGGACAGAAGGTAGAGGGAGAGAACGAGAGAGACTACAGTCTTATGGCACTAGTGCAAATTGCACTAGCCTATCCAATAACACCCCAGTAGTAGAGTTTGTGATACAGTAAAATCTCAAATGTTTATGCTCACACTTGTTTTAGGAATAGAAAACACAGCACAATAGGTATGTAATACATACCGTTTGTCAAAGTCAAGTAAATAGAACACATGATCAGAGTAATGGCTTTAACACTTAATCAAGCCCTCCGCTCATTCTGCCCTGTCCTTAGCTACAGTGTGCTGAAGTGGCCCCTATGGCTAGGTACAGACCTAGGATCAGCTTGCCTTCCCCCAAATCCTAATCTTAACAATTAGACTCAAGACCAGCCTCTGAGATTATCTCGGAGTTGCCCTGAGGGCAGAGAAGTGTGATGCATGTCACTCTGACACAAGCTAAGGGACAGAAGGACCCACACCTCACTGTGTGTGGAGAGAGCAGAGGAGATGGAAGAGTCACATGAGGAAAGAGAGGAAGAGGTGAGGAGGAGGGAGTTGGAGGGAAAGGATAAAGAGGGGAGAGCAGTATGGTGTATGTCACTGGCATGGGGACAGAGGGATGACACTGCCACGGAGTGAGGAGGGAGGAGATGGAAGAGGATGATGAGGGGAAGTAAGGAAGAGGAGTAGGTGACCGGAGGGCAGAGCAATGTTTATTTTTGTTACATTTTATTTCACCTTTATTATACCAGGTAGGCAACTGCGACCTGGCCAAGATAAAGCAAAGCAGTGCGACACAAACAACAACACATGGAATAAACATGTTTTATTTCACCTTTATTTAACCAGGTAGGCTAGTTGAGAACAAGTTCTCATTTACAACTGCGACCTGGCCAAGATAAAGCATAGCAGTGTGAACAGACAGCAACACAGAGTTACACATGGAGTAAACAATAAACGTCAATAACACAGTAACACAGTAGAATTTATTTTTATTTTTTAAAGAGTCTATATACATTGTGTGCAAAAGGCATGAGGAGGTAGGCAAATATTTACAATTTAGCAGATTTACACTGGAGTGATAAATGATCAGATGGTCATGTGCAGGTAGAGATACTGGTGTGCAAAAGAGCAGAAAAGTAAATAAATAAAAACAGTATGGGGATGAGGTAGTCCATTGGTAAATAGCCCACCCAATTTACCTATGTACAGCTGCAGTGATCGGTTAGCTGCTCAGATAGCAGATGTTTAAAGTTGGTGAGGGAGATAAGTCTCCAACTTCAACGATTTCTGCAATTCGTTCCAGTCACAGGCAGCAGAGAACTGGAAGGAAAGGCGGCCAAATGAGGTGTTGGCTTTAGGGATGATCAGTGACATACACCTGCTGAAGCGCGTGCTACGGGTGGGTGTTGCCATCGTGACCAGAGAACTGAGATAAGGCGGAGCTTTACCTAGCATGGACTTGTAGATGACCCGGAGCCAGTGGGTCTGGCGACAAATATGTAGCGAGGGCCAGCCGACTAGAGCATACAGGTCACAGTGGTGGGTGGTATAAGGTGCTTTAGTAACAAAGCGGATGGCACTGTGATAAACTGCCTCCAGTTTGCTGAGTTGAGTATTGGAAGCCATTTTGTAGATGAAATCGCCGAAGTCGAGGATTGGTAGGATGGTAAGTTTGGCGGCGTGAGTGAAGGAGGCTTTGTTGCGGAATAGAAAGCCGAGTCTAGATTTGATTTTGGATTGGAGATGTTTGATATGAGTCTGGAAGGAGAGTTTAGAGTCTAGCCAGACACCTAGGTACGTATAGATGTCCACATATTCTAGGTCTGAACCATCCAGGGTGGTGATGCTAGTCGGGCGTGCGGGTGCAGGCAGCGAATGGTTGAAAAGCATGCATTTGGTTTTACTAGCGTTTAAGAGCAGTTGGAGGCCTCGGAAGAAGTGTTGTATGGCATTGAAGCTCGTTTGGAGGTTAGAAAGCACAGTGTCCAAGGAAGGGCCAGAGGTATACAGAATGGTGACTGTCTGCGTAGAGGTGGATCAGGGAATCGCCCGCAGCAAGAGCAACATCATTGATATATACAGAAAAAAGAGTCAGCCCGAGAATTGAACCCTGTGGCACCCCCATAGAGACTGCCAGAGGACCGGACAACATGCCCTCCGATTTGACACACTGAACTCTGTCTGCAAAGTAGTTGGAGAACCAGGCAAGGCAGTCATTAGAAAAACCGAGGCTACGAATATGGTTTTTGACAGAGTCGAAAGCCTTGGCCAGGTCGATGAAGACAGCTGCACAGTACTGTCTTTTATCAATGGCAGTTATGATATCGTTTAGTACCTTTAGCGTGGCTGAGGTGCACCCGTGACCGGCTCGGAAACCAGATTGCACAGCGGAGAAGGTACGGTGGGATTCGAGATGGTCAGTGATCTGTTTGTTGACTTGGCTTTCGAAGACCTTAGATAGGCAGGGCAGGATGGATATAGGTCTGTAACAGTTTGGGTCCAGGGTGTCTCCCCCTTTGAAGAGGGGGATGACCGCGGCAGCTTTCCAGTCCTTGGGGATCTCAGACGATATGAAAGAGAGGTTGAACAGGCTGGTAATAGGGGTTGCGACAATGGCGGCGGATAGTTTCAGAAATAGAGGGTCCAGATTGTCAAGCCCAGCTGATTTGTACGGGTCCAGGTTTTGCAGCTCTTTCAGAACATCTGCTATCTGGATTTGGGTAAAGGAGAAGCTGGGGAGGCTTGGGCGAGTAGTTGCGGGGGGGGGTGGAGCTTTTTGGCAGAGGTTGGAGTAGGAAGGCATGGCCAGCCGTTGAGAATTGCTTGTTGAAGTTTTCGATTATCATGGATTTATCGGTGGTGACCGTGTTACCTAGCCTCAGTGCAGTGGGCAGCTGGGAGGAGGTGCTCTTGTTCTCCATGGACTTTACAGTGTCCCATAACTTTTTGGAGTTAGAGCTACAGGATGCAAATTTCTGCTTGAAAAAGCTGGCCTTTGATTTCCTGACTGACTGAGTGTATTGGTTCCTGACTTCCCTGAACAGTTGCACATCGCGGGGACTATTCAATGCTATTGCAGTCCGCCACAGAATGTTTTTGTGCTGGTCGAGGGCAGTCAGGTCTGGAGTGACCCAGGGGGTAAATCTGTTCTTAGTTCTGCATTTTTTGAACGGAGCATGCTTATCTAAGATGGTGAGGAAGTTACTTTTAAAGAATGACCAGGCATCCTCAACTGACGGGATGAGGTCAATATCCTTCCAGGATACCCGGGCCAGGTCGATTAGAAAGGCCTGCTCGCAGAAGTGTTTTAGGGAGCGTTTGACAGTGATGGTGGTCATTTGACTGCGGACCCGTAGCGGATACAGGCAATGAGGCAGTGATCGCTGAGATCCTGATTGAAAACAGCAGAGGTGTATTTGGAGGGTCAGTTGGTCAGGATAATGTCTGAGGGTGCCCTTGTTTACAGATTTAGGGTTGTACCTGGTGGGTTCCTTGATGATTTGTGTGAGATTGAGGGTATCTAGTTTAGATTGTAGGATTCACAAATGGTGTCCAGGGCACAGCTGGGGGCTGAGGGGGGTCGGTAGCAGGCGGCAACAGTGAGAGACTTATTTCAGGAGAGATTCATTTTTAAAATTAGAAGTTCGAACTGTTTGGGTATGGACCTGGAAAGTATGACATTACTTTGCAGGCTATCTCTGCAGTATGTCTCTCTCAAGTGTCAATATGCCTTGTATACTGTTGTTCAGGTTAGTTATCATTGTTTTAGTTCACAATGGAGCCCCTAGTTCCACTCTTCATACCCCTGATAACTCCTTTGTCCCACCTCCCACACATGCGGTGACCTCACCCATTACAACCAGCATGTCCAGAGATACAATCTCTCTCATCATCACCCAGTGCCTGGGCTTACCTCCGCTGTACCCGCACTCCACCATACCCCTGTCTGCGCATTATGCCCTGAATATATTCTACCATGCCCAGAAACCTGCTCCTCTTATTCTCTGTCCTCAACGCTCTAGGCGACCAGTTTTGATAGCCTTTAGCCGCACTCTCATACTACTCCTTCTCTGTTCCGCGGGTGATGTGGAGGTAAACCCAGGCCCTGCATGTCCCCAGGCACCCTCATTTGTTGACTTCTGTGATCGAAAAAGCCTTGGTTTCATGCATGTCAACATCAGAAGCCTCCTCCCTAAGTTTGTTTTACTCACTGCTTTAGCACACTCTGCTAACCCTGATGTCCTTGCTGTGTCTGAATCCTGGCTCAGGAAGGCCACCAAAAATTCAGAGATTTCCATACCCAACTATAACATCTTCCGTCAAGATAGAACTGCTAAAGGGGGAGGAGTTGCAGTCTACTGCAGAGATAGCCTGCAAAGTAATGTCATACTTTCCAGGTCCATACCCAAACAGTTCGAACTACTAATTTTGAAAATTACTCTCTCCAGAAATAAGTCTCTCACTGTTGCCGCCTGCTACCGACCTTCCTCAGCTCCCAGCTGTGCCCTGGACACCATTTGTGAATTGATCGCCCCCCATCTAGCTTCAGAGTTTGTTCTGTTAGGTGACCTAAACTGGGATATGCTTAACACCCCGGTAGTCCTACAATCTAAGCTAGATGCCCTCAATCTCACACAAATCATCAAGGAACCCACCAGGTACAACCCTAACTCTGTAAGCAAGGGCACCCTCATAGACGTCATCCTGACCAACTGGCCCTTCAAATACACCTCCGCTGTCTTCAACCAGGATCTCAGCGATCACTGCCTCATTGCCTGTATCCGCTACGGAGCCGCAGTCAAACGACCACCCCTCATCACTGTCAAACGCTCCCTAAAACACTTCTGTGAGCAGGCCTTTCTAATCGACCTGGCCCGGGTATCCTGGAAGGACATTGACCTCATCCCGTCAGTTGAGGATGCCTGGTCATTCTTTAAAAGTAACTTCCTCACCATTTTAGATAAGCATGCTCCGTTCAAAAAATGCAGAACTAAGAACAGATACAGCCCTTGGTTCACCCCAGACCTGACTGCCCTCGACCAGCACAAAAACATCCTGTGGTGGACTGCAATAGCATCGAATAGTCCCCGTGATATGCAACTGTTCAGGGAAGTCCGGAACCAATACACGCAGTCAGTCAGGAAAGCTAAGGCCAGCTTCTTCAGGCAGAAGTTTGCATCCTGTAGCTCCAACTCCAAAAAGTTCTGGGACACTGTGAAGTCAATGGAGAACAAGAGCACCTCCTCCCAGCTGCCCACTGCACTGAGGCTAGGTAACACGGTCACCACCGATAAATCCATGATTATCGAAAACTTCAATAAGCATTTCTCAACGGCTGGCCATGCCTTCCGTCTGGCTACTTCAACCTCGGCCAACAGCCCCGCCCCCCCCCCCGCTGCTCCTCGCCCAAGCCTCTCCAGGTTCTCCTTTACCCAAATCCAGATAGCAGATGTTCTGAAAGAGCTGCAAAACCTGGACCCGTACAAATCAGCTGGGCTTGACAATCTGGACCCTCTATTTCTGAAACTATCCGCCACCATTGTCGCAACCCCTATTACCAGCCTGTTCAACCTCTCTTTCATATCGTCTGAGATCCCCAAGGATTGGAAAGCTGCCGCAGTCATCCCCCTCTTCAAAGGGGGAGACACCCTGGACCCAAACTGTTACAGACCTATATCCATCCTGCCCTGCCTATCTAAGGTCTTCGAAAGCCAAGTCAACAAACAGGTCACTGACCATCTCGAATCCCACTGTACCTTCTCCGCTGTGCAATCTGGTTTCCGAGCCGGTCACGGGTGCACCTCAGCCACACTCAAGGTACTAAACGATATCATAACCGCCATCGATAAAAGACAGTACTGTGCAGCCGTCTTCATCGACCTTGCCAAGGCTTTCGACTCTGTCAATCACCATATTCTTATCGGCAGACTCAGTAGCCTCGGTTTTTCGGATGACTGCCTTGCCTGGTTCACCAATTACTTTGCAGACAGAGTTCAGTGTGTCAAATCGGAGGGCATGCTGTCCGGTCCTCTGGCAGTCTCTATGGGGGTGCCACAGGGTTCAATTCTCGGGCCGACTCTTTTCTCTGTATACATCAATGATGTTGCTCTTGCTGCGGGCGATTCCCTGATCCACCTCTACGCAGACGACACCATTCTATATACTTTTGGCCCGTCATTGGACACTGTGCTATCTAACCTCCAAACAAGCTTCAATGCCATACAACACTCCTTCCGTGGCCTCCGACTGCTCTTAAACGCTAGCAAAACCAAATGCATGCTTTTCAACCGATCGCTGCCTGCGCCCGCCTAGCATCACCACCCTGGATGGTTCCGACCTAGAATATGTGGACATCTATAAGTACCTAGGTGTCTGGCTAGACTCTAAACTCTCCTTCCAGACTCATATCAAACATCTCCAATCGAAAATCAAATCAAGAGTCGGCTTTCTATTCCGCAACAAAGCCTCCTTCACTCACGCCGCCAAGCTTACCCTAGTAAAACTGACTATCCTACCGATCCTCGACTTCGGCGATGTCATCTACAAAATTTGCTTCCAACACTCTACTCAGAAAACTGGATGCAGTCTATCACAGTGCCATCCGTTTTGTCACTAAAGCACCTTATACCACCCACCACTGCGACTTGTATGCTCTAGTCGGCTGGCCCTCCCTACATATTCGTCGCCAGACCCACTGGCTCCAGGTCATCTACAAGTCCATGCTAGGTAAAGCTCCGCCTTATCTCAGCTCACTGGTCACGATGGCAACACCCATCCGTAGAACGCGCTCCAGCAGGTGTATCTCACTGATCATCCCTAAAGCCAACACCTCATTTGGCCGCCTTTCGTTCCAGTACTCTGCTGCCTGTGACTGGAACGAATTGCAAAAATCGCTGAAGTTGGAGACTTTTATCTCCCTCACCAACTTCAAACATCAGCTATCTGAGCAGCTAACCGATCGCTGCAGCTGTACATAGTCTATTGGTAAATAGCCCACCCATTTTCACCTACCTCATCCCCATACTGTTTTTATTTATTTACTTTTCTGCTCTTTTGCACACCAATATCTCTACCTGTACATGACCATCTGATAATTTATCACTCCAGTGTTAATCTGCAAAATTGTAATTATTCGCCTACCTCCTCATGCCTTTTGCACACATTGTATATAGACTCCCCCTTTGTTTTCTACTGTGTTATTGACTTGTTAATTGTTTACTCCATGTGTAACTCTGTGTTGTCTGCTCATACTGCTATGCTTTATCTTGGCCAGGTCGCAGTTGCTAATGAGAACTTGTTCTCAACTAGCCTACCTGGTTAAATAAAGGTGAAATAAAAATACAAAAATACTGCAACTCCTCCCCCTTTGGCAGTTCTATCTTGACGGAAAATGTTATAGTTGGGTATGGAAATCTCTGAATTTTTGGTGGCCTTCCTAAGCCAGGATTCAGACACAGCAAGGACATCAGGGTTGGCAGAGTGTGCTAAAGCAGTGAGTAAAACAAAGGGAGGAGGCTTCTGATGTTGACATGCATGAAACCAAGGCTTTTTCGATCACAAAGTCAACAAATGAGGGTGCCTGGGGACATGCAGGGCCTGGGTTTACCTCCACATCACCCGCGGAACAGAGGCGTAGAATGAGGGTGCAGCTAAAGGCTATCAAAACTGGTCGCCTAGAGCGTTGGGGACAAAGAATAAAAGGAGCAGATTTCTGGGCGTGGTAGAATATATTCAGGGCATAATGTACAGACAGGGGTATGGTGGGGTGCGGGTACAGCGGAGGTAAGCCCAGGCACTAGGTGATGATAAGGGAGGTTGTATCTCTGGACATGCTGGTTGTAATGGGTGAGGTCACCGCATGTGTGGCAGGTGGGACAAAGGAGGTATCAGAGGTATGAAGAGAGGAACTAGGGGGTCTATTGTAAACTAAAACAATGATAACTAACCTGAACAACAGTATACAAGGCATATTGACATTTGAGAGAGACATACAGCAAGGCATAAAGTAATCACAGGTGTTGATTGGGAGAGCTAGCTAAAACAACAGGTGAGACAACAACAGCTAATCAGCTAACACAACAACAGCAGGTAAAATGGCGATGACTAGGCAGAGAGGGTCGGATTAACTACACACAGAGCCTGAGTTCGCGGCTGGGGCCGACAGATAAAAAATTAATAAACAGAATGGAGTACCGTGATTAATGGACAGTCCAGTAGGCATCAGCTATGTAGCCAAGTGATCATAGTGTCCAGGGGCAGCAGTAGATGGAACAGGGGAGCCCCACTACGCTAGCGACACAGCGTTTAAAGTTAGTAGCATCTGCTCCGACGGAGGCCGGATGAAGGCACAGCGGATGGAGTATTCGTCGGCAGATCAGTCGTGGTGGTGCGGCGGGGCGCCGTGTCGACAGAGAATCCAAGCCAGATGGCGAAAGAGGTATTGTGGAATTTAGTTTGCTCGCCAGGAGATGTGCCTGGCTCACGGCTAACTGGTGCTAGCTTCGTGGCAGTGGCATTAGCCACTATATCCAATCGGTAGCAGCGGTGATCCGGTGCCAAGGTCCAGAGTTTACAGCAAGGATCCGGTGGAGTTTTGGGCTCTAGCCGTGTATGAGTGGGGTTCGGGTGAACAGCTGAGTAGGCCTGGAGGTGGGCCTCAGGGAATAGCTTCGGTACTAGGTGCCACGGTGAGTGAAAGCTAGCTGTGAGCGAGCTGTGAGCGAGCGAGCTGTGAAGATCAGAAGTAGTGGTCCAGGGATTGCGTCAGGAATCCGGCGTTGTTGTGGAGAGACAGTCAGTCAGAAATAGGTAGACAGGTGAGTATTATCCAGGCTAAAAACAGGGCTGGTATCTGTGCAGAAGGTAAAAGCCTCTAGCGGTGGCTAACAAATAGCTTGTAGCTAATTAGCTGGTTAGCTTCTGGAGATTCTTGAATGTGTTCTAAAATTGAAAATAATAGCGATTCCGTATCACATTGGGTGAGGCAAGTTACCGGAAGGTATAATCGAATAAAACAATTTGAGAAGAGATTGAAATATATATATATATATATATATACGAGAGGACAAAACAAACATGTCTTCACTGCTACGCCATCTTGGATAAGACATACAGTCAATAACACAATAGGAAAAAAAGTATATATACAGTGTGTGCAAATAAAGTAAGATAAGGGAGGTAAGGAAATAAATAGGCCATAGTGGCAAAATAATTACAATTTAGCAATTAAACACTGGAGAGACAGATGTGCAGAAGATTAATGTGCAAGTGGAGATCCTGGGGTGCAAAGAAGCAAAAATATTCAATTTACAATGGACTGTTAAGCAGTGCTGAGATTGGTTTGCGTTGAGGAAGCATCAGCACCTGCTGACTAGAGGGAAGTAGCTTTTCCGTGATTCATCTCTTTCTCTCTTATGCATTCACTGTCTCTCCACAGGCATACCCTGTTATCATGTATGCAGTGTATGTGGGCACACACACACACACACACACAATCCATTCTCCGCAAACACCACCTCACCTATCACTCACACAGACATTGTTTTAGGAATTCCTCGATTGCCTCCTTCTCCCTTGTTCTTTTACACTTTGACTGAGTGAATGTAAAACAGAGGGTGATGTATATCCTCACTCTGCCAGGAGCCCCTCGCTGAAACTGCCATGTTTTACAACCCACCATTACAGAGAAAGTCACAACATTGACACAGACATATAAAACACAGACAGAAATACTACAAATACTGATGCATTATTCTTTCGAAGGCCAAACCCACTGCTGGTGTGCGTGGCCAAAGAGCTCTATTTTCATGTCATATGACCGTAGCACCAGTTCCAATCCATGTGCCAATGCCGTTTAGCAAACTCCAGATGGTTCTATGGTCAGCTGTCATGAAAGTAGAGGTTTTTGGCCATGTACACCAATGGTGAATTTTTGTTTTCGAAAGTAGAATGCATATGCAGAAAATACCTAATCCCTACTGTAAAATATGGTGGTGTATCTTTGATGTTATGGGGATATTTTGCTTCCACTGGTCCTGGGGCCCTTGTTAAGTTCAATGGCATTGTGAACTTATTCAAGTATCAAAACATTTTTACCAAAAACCTGGTTGCCTTTGCCAGGAGGCTGAAAACTGGCCGCAAATGGATCTTCCAGCAAGGCAAGCAGACATTACATTCCACCAACAAATGGTTATTTGACCACAAAATCAACATTTTGCAATGGCCATCTCAGTCTCCGAGGGCAGCCCATAAGCGCAGACGAAGGATCTCAAAGGATCTGGAAAGATTCTGTATGGAGGAATGGTCTAAAATCTCTCCCAGTGTGTTCTCCAATCTCATAAAACATTTCAGAAAAAAAGTCTGTCGAATTCGCAAGGTGAGGGTGCTGGAGTATTGAATACAGGGAATCCAATCATTTTAACCCATATCTTTTTAGATGTTTTGTATTACGTCTTAAACAAAATCTTTCTCTGAGCAATTGTGTTAGTATAGAATACTATAATAATAAAACCAGAAAATGGCGTACAATATAGCTTAGAATTTGTATTATTCATTTTACACATTTTTTTTTTTGCTCATCTTTATTAAGGGGTTAAATAATTCTGGACACACGGACACACACATACACGCACGCACATATATATATATATATATACATACATACATACATACATACATACATACATACATACATACATACATACATACATACAAACAAACACACTGAGTGTACAAAACATTATGAACACCTGCTCTTTCCATGACTGACTGACCAGGTGAATCCAGGCGAAAGCTATGATCCCTTATTGATGCCACTTGTTAAAGCCACTTCAATCAGTGTCGGATAGATTAAAGGGAGGATACGGTTTAAATAAGAATTTTTAAGCCTTGAGAAAATTGAGACATGGAATGTGTGCCATTCAGAGGGTGAAGGGGCAAGACAAAATGATTAGTGCCTTTTAGGTGTCAGGTGCCATCTGTTTCCTGTGTGTATCAAGAATGGTCCACCACCCAAAGGACGTCTAAATATTAGGAAGGTGTCCTTAATGTTTTGTACACTGCATAAAACTCACGTGTTGTCGTTTGGAATGACCTTTTGATTAGACAACACTTCTTTTTTTTTGTGTGTGTGTGTGTTTATCAAATATCACAGAAATGTTTTAGTGTGTTGAGTTGTAGTCAAATTGGTCAACATAATATAACAACATAATGCATTTCCCCCACGAAAACGTGATCTTCTGGGAAACATTGGAGACGTTTTTAAAATCCAGTACGCTCTGTACTCCAAAATGTGACCAGCTGGAAGAGATTATCTGTAAAAAGACTTGAAGTGAAAATCCTGGTCTGGCTCCTTTTCTAGTTTTGGTTCTGATTTATCCGTATCTTGGGTTTTCAGAATACTGTAGTCTCCCAGCAGGCCCTAGAGTGCCCCCTAGTGCTATGTGTACGGAACTGACAAAATATTAGGATTTTGACATCCTTTGAAATAGACAAAGTAATACCTTGAATTAATAATGTACACTGAAGTGCGTCGACATAGGGGCTAGTTTGGGTTTATTAGAAGCAGTGCATGCTGATGTAATATAATATGCAAGAAATGACACTTAACTGCAGAAAAAAATCTCTTGCCTTTTTGTTTATCTCCACTGAGTCTTACCCATAATTTATTTCAATGTTATATCAACATTCTGTCAACTTTCCCATGCCTTTTTAGTCTTATCTATAACCCTTATTCTGTAAACCCGCGCCTCTAAACGCTATAGCAACATTCTCTCAACGTCTCCACTGCCTCTTACTCTTGGCCATAAACTTCTATTTAATGTTCTACAAACAATCTCTCAACTTTTGCCTTTCAGGAAACCAAGGAGCCTCCGGGAGTGCCCCTGTTCGGCAGCACCCCGGGGGTGGACCTTCGCCGGGGCCGCAGGCGTCACTCAGGCACGCTAATGCTGCCCCCGTTGTCATGGCGACAGGCGGAGAGTGATCTGGGCCGCACGCCAGAGGAGTGTGCCATGGCCCGACCCACCAGCCTGCCCTTTCGACCTCCACCACGCATCGACATTACCCATGTCGACCCCAACAGGTGAGATATCGTAGGTCATAGCTCAACGTTTTGGGAGGTTGGCAACTCTGGACTTCTAAGGCAGCACTCCTGGAGGACAGTACCTGTGCAGTATTACCTGAGGTCAACCCATCCTGTGTTCTCCTGCATCTGTAGAGCATAGCATACCATGATAATATTTTTTGCTGAATTGCATCTTACTCTACGCTGAAGTATATTATGTGTTTGTAGAGTCAGTGAAGCAAATCTGTTTTGTACATTCAGCATCAGCAAAGTGCACTTTCATCCAACAACCACTGGGTGGAGACAAAGTGCTCTAAACCAGTTGCGGTGCCTATTTAATTCATGTGCTTTGTGAAGTGAGGTTGTGTTGAACTGTTGAGTTCCAGTCACTGTACAGAGCAACAGACAGTTGTGGTAAGCCAATCAACATCAATCGAGGTGATCACCAATAGCCCCCCCCCCCTCAAGAATATTACAGAGGGGGCGGACCCTGAAAGGGACATCCCACTTATCATTTTCTGGGCTTACAGTGGTCCCTGACTGGAGAGAGAGATGGAACTGTATGGAAGAGGGAAAGTGGGTTAGAGATTGTTTAAGTGAAGTAAACAAAGAGCAGGTGCCTGAGACAACGGGAGAGTGAAGGAAAGAATATCACCCCCGGCGAACACTTGAAGTGAGAAGAAGAGCTCGTCAAAGAAGTCTGCGAACTAGAGCTGTCGGAAGAACCCTGCTCTGTCCACCAGCTCTCTGGCGGGTACTGTGCTGTAGACTCACGCTTGAGCTCCACTCTTTGGGACTGAGTGAACTGGACTCTGATCTAAACCAAGATCCTAGCTATGGAGGCCCATGGGGACCGAACAGAGTCGGAACAGAATACAGACTCATGTGGGCCAACCGAATCGGACAAGAGGACGAGAGTTTCACCCCACAACTCTCCGAGACGGTTTCGTAAACAAGTGGTGACCAAGCGCCGTTACAGGCGCTTCACTGTGGCCCATACCTGGTAAGGCCCTGGAGCTGTGTAGGTGTGTGTATGTCTGTGTGTGCGTTAGGACAGCGAGTTGCCAAGGAAGTCACAATACAACATTATCACATTACGATATTTATTTTGATTGTATATGTACCACAATATGTATTGCAATTTGATATTGATATTTTATTGCGATTTGATGTTCCAAACATATTGCTCACAAGGGGGCCGATTCTGACTTAGGATTTGTACGCCTTTCCTACGCACTTCTCAGTATTTGGTTTTCAGACTTACCTTATGGAGGTGCATAATGGGCTTTGCAGGCGTGGTTCCCTTGCGCGCTGAATACATCTAATTTAACCACTGAAAACCCTCCCACTCGATGGCCAACAGATTTTCCTATAGGGTTTTCACTACATGTATCTTAAGGCATCACTTTAAATATGGTGTACCTGTAATTAGAATTTTGACGACAGGCTAGATTAGAATACATTGGGTTCAGAATATAGGGATCAATGAAAGAAAGCCATCTAAATGTGCATTTTCGTCTCCATTGAAACTGATAGATTTAAAATTTAAAAAATACTCTGAACTTGTAGAATATTTAGGCAAATAGGGTTAGGAAAGTAGGCATAAATCATTGAACAAAAAACAGGTTTGGAGAGCCTTTACGCACTAAATATATGGTTGAATCAAAAATACAGTGGTTTGCTTCATCTGGAAAGTTGTCATATTTAAGTTCAATTCATGAAATATTAGAGGTGGAAAAGTGTTCAATAAGGGTGGAACAATAGTCCTACAAATCAACCCAAGTCCGCACTCATCATGGAACTGTATGACAACGGTCCAGTCGTCGTGAACTGTGCACCGGGCCCCAGGTTTAACATGCTACGTGTGGTCTGAGTTCCATAATGATTCAAATTGGCTACATGACCCAAATTTATTGCAGCACGTTAGCTTAATATGATCCACTAATGCTAGCGACCCTCAGGAACAACAACAGAGGAACGGAAGGTCAACGGAATGGAATGATGCAATATGTAAGCTACAAATGGAAGGAAACTAACACTAAAGTGACAGTTCCAAATGTATGCGGGTACTGCTGATGGTGGCTCCCGATTAGTAGCTAATATGTAACATGACACAAATTGTAAACTAAAACGGAGGAAAGCCCAGGTATATAATTAAAACATGAGCACATACATGATCTCGGCAGGTTCAGCCCTACAGAAGCCTATAGCTAGGGTCTCCAAATTTCATCCATGCAAATTATGAGGGCACACAATAACCATTCTGAATAACGGCACAGCTATTTATAGACTACTTCACTGTGGAAATGTTCCACAATACATGTCATGCTGATATGATTTTCCGTTTGCTTGGATATGGCTGGTGTCACATTCGTCTCCAGGGATCATAAGGAATAATCATCTAAAACAATTACTATGTGTAGTTACAAACGGATGAGTTGTTTATCTAGCTCGTAACAATAGTTATCCATTTGTAAATTACAGCGCATGGAGAATACGACGTATCTGCAGTCACACCTCTGCCTCACCTTCATTTCTTAGACCCTGGTCACTGTTGTGTGATTTCCCCCCCCCCCCCCCCCATCTTTTGTAACATTTAGGCAACTTATTCCTTGATAAGTAATTGTGTGAAATGGCACTGTTGAAATGCATATTGGGTAATTCAAGTACAGTAGGCCTCAGGAGGAATACATTGCAGTTCCTGGAAAATGTGAACTGAAACCATGACCTCAGAAACTGTGACTTAGCCTACAAATAATATAGGTTTGCTTATTAACATGTCTGTAATCATTCTTTGAAAGAAAAAAAAATACAGAAGAAAATACTGTGGGTGTTGTTGTTTCCAGAGTATGTCACCCCCGGTGAACACTTGAACTGAGAAGAAGAGCATGTTAATAAGCAAAACTACATGATTTGTAGACTAGGTCACAGATTCTGAGGTCATGGTTTCAGTTGACATTTTCCAGGAACTGGTATATAAAGGGTCTGAATACTTATGTAAACATTTCTAAACACATGTTTTTCCTTTGTCATTATGGGGTATTGTGTATAGCTTGAGGGGCAAAAAAATAATATTTAATCAATTTTATAATAAGGCTGTAATGTAACAAAATGTGGAAAAAGTCAAGGGGGTCTGAGTACTTTCCGAATGCACTGTACCTCGATCACTCCAGTGTCCCTGCACATTGTAAATATGGTATTGAAACTGAGTCGGAAGTTTACATACACTTAAGTTGGAGTCATTAAAACTTGTTTTTCAGCCACTCCACAAATTTCTTGTTACCAAACTATAGTTTTGGCAAGTCGGTTAGGACATCTACTGTGTGCATGACACAAGTAATTTTTCCAACAATTGTTTACAGACAGATTATTTAACTTATCACAATTCCAGTGGGTCAGAGGATTACATACTGTCTCTTAGAGATGAGCGTACTTTGGTGCGAAAAGTGCAAATCAATCCCAGAACAACAGCAAAGGACCTTGTGAAGATTCTGGATGAAACAGGTACAAAAGTATCTATATCCACAGTAAAACGAGTCCTATATAGACATTACCTGAAAGGCAGCTCAGCAAGGAAGAATCCACTGCTCCAAAATCACCATAAAAAAGCCAGACTACGGTTTGCAACTGCACATGGGGACAAAGATTGTACATTTTGGAAAAATGTCCTCTGGTCTGATGAAACAAAAATATAACTGTTTGGCCATAATGACCATCGTTATGTTTGGAGGAAAAATGGGGACGCTTGCAAGCCGAAGAACACCATCCCAACCATCCCAACCATGAAGCAAGACATCAGTTAAAGCTTGGTCGCAAATGGGTCTTCCAAATGGACAATGACCCCAAGCATACTTCCAAAGTTGTGGCAAAATGGGTTAAGGTTAACAAAGTCAAGGTATTGGAGTGGCCATCACAAAGCCCTGACCTCAATCCTATAGAACATTTGTGGGCAGAACTGAAAAAGTGTGTGCGAGCAAGGAGGCCTTCAAACCTGACTCAGTTACACCAGCTCTGTCAGGAGGAATGGGCCAAAATTCACCCAACTTTTTGTGGGAACCTTGTGGAAGGCTACCCAAAACATTTGACCCAATTTAAACCATTTTAAGGCAATGCTACCAAATACTAATTGAGTGTATGTACACTTCTGACCCGCTGGGAATGTGATGAAAGAAATAAAAGCTGAAATAAATAATTCTCTCTACTATTATTCTGACATTTCACATTCTTAAAATAAAGTGGTGATCCTAACTGACCTAAGACAGGGAATTTTTACTAGGAATAAATTTCAGCAATTGTGAAAAACTGAGTTTAAATGTGTTTGGCTAAGGTGTATGTAAACTTCCGACTTCAACTGTAGCTTCTTACTTTCTCGTTCTTCTTTCTTAATTGTATTTCTTGTGTATTTTTGTTCTACCTCGTGTTTTTTTTTTTTGTGCTACATTGATATTGATTACTAGATTATTGGACTTGTAGCTTGCAAGAAAGGCATTTCACTGTACTTGTGCACTTGACATTAAAACTTAACTTGTTAAAAAAAGAAATGGTTTGTGAACTGCACGTCACTAATAGCAACTGTCGTCGACAAGCTCACGTTTCAAATGTATAAAAGCCAGTGAGGGCTGTGGAATTAACAGAGTTTTCTTCAAGACATAAGTTGTTTAATAAATAGCTAAATAATTTAACAGTGCACAAAAAGGTACAGTATTTGCTACTGTGTTTCCTGAAATACAGAGCCTATTGGAATATTGTTCTAATCTGAAATTATACTTTTGTTACATTGTTTGCTAGCTAGTATAACAGTACTAATATTGTCTGTCAACTGTAAAAATGTAGTGCAACAGAGCCAGTTAAAACTGAAGTATCTGATCATCAATGAATTCGAGAAAAAGCTCTTTTTTTTTTTTTTTTTTAACACAGCGGCCGAGCTATGCACTTTTTTCATTTGGGGGAAAATAATTTTCTAATGTTTTAACCCATTCATATTACAAAATCTATTTGTGTTGACTATGATTAGGGCATGGGAATATAAGAGCGTCTTTAAGGCTGAATTAACTTACAAACTAGGCTATAGGCTACCGGCCAGCATTGCGCAAATATGGTGTTTCTAAAAGTGAATTCAAAGGTTTAGAATAGTTGGACATCATTCCATGTCATCATTACATCCCTTTGGCTGTGTTTGGCCCAAGGCCCATGACCCTTTACTGAGTGTCTCCTACCCTGTCCTACTCCCTACTCCCCTCTACTCCACATCTCTGGTCACACTGCAGAGTACGTCATCCCCTCTTTCCCCCTTGAGGGCATTTTGCTTTTCCACTGCTCTAACACAGTAATGGATACATTCACTTGTTTAAATGCAGAATTTTAAACCCAAATTACCTGGGGTCAATGTCAGTTTTGCAGTTATCATGGGGGCCACAAAAAGCAGCTTGTGTGCCTGATGTGGCAACCAAACAGGTATAGCAGACACTATTAATTAATGTGGAACTGAGAGCATTTTAGCAACATGAAATCTTATTAAAATCTGTTCATATACACCTCCAGGAAGAATTTTTTTTTACGTTTTATGAAAAGCGAGCACTTAGATATGGTCATTTTCAAATTTTTACACTTTTATAGAATTATTTTGAATGGCGTATAGTAAGGCATTGTGAAAATGATATAGCAATATAGAGTGGGAAAGCGTGAACACTTAATCGACACCGCGGTAAATAAAACCTAATTAAAACGTGTCAGTCTTGTCCAGGACCGGACTCTACACAAACCGTGCGCCACAGCCAATCAGAGCTACAGTAGGCCTATATGCAAATAAGCAATTTTCCACATGGGCCTGCCATCATTCACTTTGAACTGGACTGTGTGTTTACAGGCAATAGCAACAGCGTGACTTTAGATCATTAGAAAGCATTCGCCAAAAGCCACAAAATACACCACTTAGATTTTGAGAACTTTACAGTCCTATTGATCGAACAAACATGAAGTGGTAGGATATGTTTCCCTCAGATGCCTATGTACAACATCAACAAAAAGATCAACAGCTAATGTTAGCCAGAACAAGATGAGCTAAAATCTAATGAGGAAACAGTAGAAACCTTCTCAAACTTTTTCAGCTTCTAGTTGGCAGTCAACATTGTACTAATAAACTATGGGGAATAGTAGCCTGCTCGCCCTTCTGCAGCTTGTCTGCCAATGCATGCTTGTCCCAACCCACGTTTTGACAACTGAATGGGAATTTGTCTGCCTGCCTGCCCATTTTTGATCGACGCCAAGTACAGTTGAAGTTGGAAGTTTACATACATTTAGGTTGGAGTCATTAAAACTGTGACTTAGCCTACAAATAATATAGGTTTGCTTATTAACATGTCTGTAATCAGTCTTTAAAAAAAAAAAATACTGAACAAAATACTGTGGGTGTTGTTGTTTCCAGAGTATGTCACCCCCGGTGAACACTTGAACTGAGAAGGAGAGCATGTTAATAAGCAAACCTACATGATTTCTAGGCTAGGTCACAGAGGTCATGGTTTCAGTTTACATTTTCCAGGAACTGGTATATAAAGGGTCTGAATACTTATGTAAATGTGATATTTAATTTTTTTAAATGTTGCAAACATTTCTAAACATGTTTTTCCTTTGTCATAGTGGGGTATTGTGTGTAGATTGATGAGGGGAAAAAAATGTATATTTAACACATTTTATAAGGCTGTAATGTAACAAAATGTGGAAAAAGTCAAGGGGGTCTGAGTACTTTCCGAATGCACTGTACCTCGATCACTCCAGTGTCCCTGCACATTGTAAATATGGTATTGGAACTGACCCTGTATATACAGTTGAAGTCGGAAGTTTACATACACTTAGATTGGAGTCATTAAAACTGGTTTTTCAGCCACTCCACAAATTTCTTGTTAACAAACTATAGTTTTGGCAAGTCGGTTAGGACATCTACTTTGTGCATGACACAAGTAATTTTTCCAACAATTGTTTAAAGACAGATTATTTCACTATTTCACTTCACAATTCCAGGGGGACAGAAGTTTAAAGGCACAGTCAACTTAGTGTATGTAAACTGATTGGAAAATTCCAGAAAATTATGTCATGGCTTTAGAAGCTTCTGATAGGCTAATTGACATCATTTGAGTCAATTGGAGGTGTACCTGTGGATGTATTTCAAGGCCTACCTTCAAACTCAGTGCCACTTGGCTTGACATCATGGGAAAATCAAAAGAAATCAGCCAAGACTTCAGAAAAAAAAATTGCAGACACCCACAAGTTGTTCAACCTTGGGAGCAATTTCCAAATGCCTGAAGGTACCATGTTCATCTGTGCATCTGTACGCAAGTATAAACACCATGGGACCACGCAGCCGTCATACCGCTCAGGAAGGAGACGCGTTCTCTCTTTTTTTCTTTTCACCTTATTTTAACCAGGTAGGATAGTTGAGAACAAGTTCTCATTTACAACTGCGACCTGGCCAAGATAAAGCAAAGCAGTGCGACACATACAACAACAGAGTTACACATGGAATAAACAAATGTACAGTCAATAACACACTAGAAAATGTCTATATACAGTATGTGCAAATGGCTTGAGGAGGTAAGGCAATAAAGAGGCCATAGTAACGAATTTATTACAATTTAGCAAATTAAACATTGGAGTGATAGATGTGCAGATGATGATGTGCAAGTAGAAATACTGGTGTGCAATAGATCCAAAAAAGTAAATAAAAACAATATTGGGATGTGGTAGGTAGATTGGATGGGCTATTTACAGGTGGGCTCTGTACAGCTGCAGCGATTGGAAAGCTGCTCAGATAGCTGATGCTTAAAGTTAGTGAGGGAGATATAAGTCTCCAACTTCAGCGATTTGTGCAATTCGTTCCAGTCATTGGCAGCAGAGAACTGGAAGGAAAGGCGGCCAAAGGAGGTGTTGGCTTTGGGGATGACCAGTGAGATATACCTTCTGGAGTGCGTGCTACGGGTGGGTGTTATGGTGACCAGTGAGCTGAGATAAGGCAGAGTTTTACCTAGCAAAGACTTATAGATGACCATTAGCCAGTGGATCTGGCGACGAATATGTAGCGAGGACCAGCCTACGAGAGCATACAGGTGGCAGTGGTGGGTGGTATATGGGGCTTTGGTGACAAAACAAATGGCACTGTGATAGACAGCATCCAGTTTGCTGAGTAGAGTGTTGGAGGCTATTTTGTAAATGACACCGCCAAAGGCGAGGATCGGTAGGATAGTCAGTTTTACGAGGGTATGTGTGTGAAGGAGGATTTGTTGCGAAATAGGAAGCCGATTCTAGATTTATGGCATTGAAGCTCGATTGGAGGTTTGTTAACACAATGTCCAAAGAAGGGCCAGATGTGTACAGAATGGTGTCTTCTGCGTAGAGGTGGATCAGGGAATCACCAGCAGCAAGCGCGATATCGTTGATATATACATAGAAAATAGTGGTACCCCCATAGAGACTGCCAGAGGTCTGGACAACATGCCCTCCGATTTGACATACTGAATTCTATTAGAGAAGTAGTTGGTGAACCAGGCAAGGCAGTCATTTGAGAAACCAAGGCTGTTGAGTCTGCCGATAAGAATGCGATGATTGACAGTCGAAAGCCTTGGCCAGGTCGATGAAAACAGCTGCACAGTACAGTGTTTTTATCGATGGCGGTTATGATATAATTTATTACCTTGAGCGTGGCTGAGGTGCACCCGTGACCAGCTCGGAAACCGGATTGCACAGCAGAGGTATGGTGGGATTCGAAATGGTCAGTGATCTGTTTGGTAACTTGGCTTTGGCAGACTGTAGAAAGGCAGGGCAGGATGGATATAGGTCTGTAACAGTTTGGGTCTAGAGTGTCACTCCCTTTTGAAGAGGGGGATGACTGCGGCAGCTTTCCAATCTTTAGGGATCTCAGACGATATGAAAGAGAGGTTGGACAGACTGGTAATAGGGGTTGCAACAATGGCGGCGGATAATTTTAGAAAGAGGGTTCAAATTGTCTAGCCCAGCTGATTTGTACGGGTCCAGGTTTTGCAGCTCTTTCAGAACATCTGTTTTCTGGATTTGGGTGAAGGAGAAGCTGGGAAGGCTTGGGAAAGTAGCTGTGGGGGGTACAGAGCCGTTGGCCGGGGTTGGGGTAGCCAGGAGGAAAACATGGCCAGCCGTAGAGGAATGCTTATTGAAATTCTCGATTATCGTGGATTTATCGGTGGTGACTGTGTTTCCTAGCCTCAGTGCAGTGGGCAGCTAGGAGGAGGTGCTCTTATTCTCCATGGACTTTAGTTTCCCTCTTTTGGAGTTAGAGCTAGAGGATGCAAATTTCTGTTTGAAAAAGCTAGTCTTTGGTTCCTGACTTCCCTGAAAAGTTGCATATCGCAGGGAGTATTCGAAGCTAGTGCAGTGCGCCACGGGATGTTTTTGTGCTGGTCAAGGGCAGTCAAGTCTGGAGTGAACCAAGGGCTATATCTGTTCTTAGTTCTACATTTTTTTGAAAGGGGCATGCTTATTTAAGATTGTAAGGAAACTACTTTTAAAGAACGATCAGGCATCCTCTACTGACGGAATGAGGCCAATATCCTTTCAGGATACCTGGGCCAGGTCGATTAGAAAGGCCTGCTCGCAGAAGTGTTTTAGGGAGCCTTTGACAGTGATGAGGAGTGGTCGTTTGACCGCGGACCCATAGCGGATGCGGGCAATGAGGCAGTAATCACTGAGATTTGGAGGGCAAGTTGGTCAGGATATCTATGAGGGTGCCCATGTTTACGGATTTAGGGTTCCTTGATAATTTGTTTGAGATTGAGGGCATCTAGCTTAGATTGTAGGACTGCCAGGGTGTTAAGCATATCCCAGTTTAGGTCACCTAACAGAACGAACTCTGAAGATGGGGGGGCAATCAATTCACATATGGTGTCCAGGGCACCGCTGGGAGCTGAGGGGGTCAGGCGGCAACAGTGAGACACATATTTCTGGAGAGATTCATTTTTTTAATTAGAAGCTCGAACTGTGTGGGCATAGACCTGAAAAGTATAACAGAACTTTGCAGACTAACTCCTCCCCCTTTAGCAGTTCTATCTTGGTGGAAAATGTTGTAGTTGGGGATGGAAATCTCAGAATTTTTGGTGGCCTTCCTAAGCCAGGATTCAGACATGGCATGGACATCAGGGTTGGCGGAGTGTGCTAAAGCAGTGAGTAAAACAAACTTAGGGAGGAGGCTTCTGATGTTAACATGCATGAAACCAAGGCTTTTATGGTTACAGAAGTCAACAAATGAGAGCGCCTGGGGAGACGCAGGGTCTGGGTTAACCTCCACATCACACAGAGGAGGAGTAGGATGAGGGTACGGCTAAAGGCTATCAAAACTGGTTGTCTAGTGCGTTGGGGACAGAGAATAAAAGGAGAAGTTTTCTGGGTGTGGTAGGATAGATTCAGGGCATAATGTACAGACGGGTATGGTAGTGGTACAGTGGAGGTAAACCTAGGCATTGAGTGACGATAACAGAGGTTGCATCTCTGGACGCACTAGTTATGCTGCGTGAGGTCACTGCATGTGTGGGAGGTGGGACAAAAGAGGTCTCTGAGGCATGTTGAGTGGGACTTGGGGAGATGCGCCTGGCTCGCGGCTAACTGGTGCTAGCTTTGGGACAAGGGCGTTAGCCACTATAGCCACTCGGGAGCAGCTAGCTAGCAACGATGATCCGATGCAAAGGTCCAGAGCTTACGGCAAGAATCCAGTGGTGTTGTGGATTCTAGTCGTGTTAGTGAAAAGTCCGGGAGGCATCAGCTGTGTAGCAGGTGATCATAGGGTCTACTGAGCAGGTCGGAATATGGGCTCAAGGCTAGCTTTGGGGCTGGGCCACTCTGTGTTAGCTAGCTGCGAAGATCAGGAGTAGTGGTCCAGGGCTTACGGCAGGAATCCGGTGTTGTAGTGGAGAAAAACAGTCTGATATGCACAGGGTTGATAACACGCTGTGCAGGCTGGCAAGTATTATCCAGGCTAAAAGCGGCTGGTGTCTGTGCTAAAGGTAAAGGCCGCTAGCAGTGGCTAACAATGACTAATTAGCTACTAACTAATTAGCTGGTTAGCTTCTGATGGCTAGATCTAAAAATAGCAGATCACATTTGGTGAGGCGGGTTGCTGGAAGGGATATTTCATTTAAAAATGGAAAAAGAGGTTGAAATATGTACAAAAAAGACAAATAGAAAATTTACACGGGAGAACGACAAACAACGTCTGTCCTGCTACGCCATCTTGGAAAAACCTAGAGATGCACGTACTTTGGTGCGAAAAGTGCAAATCAATCCCAGAACAACAGAAAAGGACCTTGTGGAGAAACAGGTACAAAAGTATCTATATCCACAGTAAAACGAGTCCTATATAGACATATCCTGAAAGGCCGCTCAGCATGGAAGAAGCCACTGCTCCAAAACTGCCAGAAAAAGCCAGACTACGGTTTGCAACTGCACATGGGGACAAAGATCATACTTTTTGGAGAAATGTCCTCTGGTCTGATGAAACAAAAATAAAACTGTTTGGCCATAATGACCATTGTTATGTTTGGAGGAAATAGGGGGAGGCTTGCAAGCCAAAGAACGCCATCCCAACCGTGAAGCACGGTGGTGACAGAATCATGTTGTGGGGGTGCTTTGCTGCAGGAGGGACCGGTGCACTTCATAAAATAGATGGCATCATGAGGAAAGAAAATTATGTGTGTGTATATATTGAAGAAACATCTGAAGACATCAATCAAGAAGTTAAAGCTTGGTTGCAAATGGGTCTTCCAAATGGACAATGACCCCAAGCAAACTTCCAAAGTTGTGGCAAAATGGCTTAAGCACAACAAAGTCAAGATATTGGAGTGGCCATCACAAAGCCCTGACCTCAATTCTATAGAAAATGTGTGGGCAGAACTGAGAAAGTGTGTGCAAGCAAGGAGGCCTACAAACCTGACTCTGTTACACCAGCTCTGTCAGGAGGAATGGGCCAAAATTCACCCAACTTATTGTTGGAAGCTTGTGGAAGGCTACCCGAACCGTTTGACCCAAGTTTTTTTTTTTTTTAATTAAGGCAATGCTACCAAATACTAATTGAGTGTATGTACACTTCTGACCCACTGGGAATGTGATGAAAGAAATAAAACCTGAAATCTCTCTACTATTATTCTGACATTTCACATTCTTAAAATAAAGTGATGATTCTAACTGACCTAAGACAGGGAATTTTTCCTAGGATTAAATGTCAGGAATTGTGGAAAAACTGAGTTTAAATGTGTTTGGCTAAGGTGTATGTAAACTTCCGACTTCAACTGTACATTTGATTGACATCTAAGCGATATGCTAACTGTGAATAGCCGTTAAAGTTTAGCATAGCTAGCTATCAAAGTGATTCACATTTCTTGCTAGCTAAACAAATGACACCTGCATCTCTAGCTGTAGCCACCGAAAAACAATATGGGGGGGAAAAGTTGGCCACTCACCCACTCATCCAATGATTTGACATCCTCCCAGCAGCTAGTTAGCTAACGTTAGGCTCTGTGTTTTTAGCTTGCTACATAAATAGATACACTAGCCTATTAGCCACATTATGACTGCCTTGTGGTCATTGCCCTTGCTAGTTTGATTGTATTGACATTCCCAGCCTTAATTACGTTCGTCTTTTTGTCGAAAATATTGAAACTGAAACAGTGCATCTCGAATGGCTGCCTGGAGGCAGCAAACAATGTATCAGGCCGTCTGGGATTTACAACTTGATAGCAATATTTGTTGGACTACCAAGAAATGTGTTGGTGAATTAGCTATATTAATCATGCATTGAACTACATCCATTTATTCTGACTACAATGCCGTTATTCTACGTCATGGAATTCTGAGTCAAATAGAACCCATTTTTAAAATATTGTAATGAAACAGCAGGGAGCAGGCCTCGAACCCTCGACCTTCGAGCCCGAGGTCCGGCGCGCTATCGACTGTGCCGCAAAAGCATGCTCGTGCGGCAGAGTTGATTTCCGCGCTTATAAACCCAGGGTCGTTACAATATCTTAAAGTTGGCATTTTAGAATAAACTGGGTATTTGGTATTTTTCACAGATATTATGATTGCCTGTGTGTTTCATATCTGCAAAGTAGTTAAAACGCTGTCGGTTCCACTTTAAGACGAGTAATAGTATTGCTAATCGTCGTCTTTGAGACATTCGCGTATGGGCGCACAAGCTAGCTTCATCATGCTCTTGTGATCAGTACTGTACTGGTAGCTTCAAAGTGCTGGTGGAAGCATGGCATCGAACTTCGGCATCAGGCAGAGTGTTCACATGCTACCCATGGTTTTGATGTTTTCCTGAAGTCCACTATAAGCAATATCAGACATTTAATTAACTTCGCAGCCAAAACATTTTTACATGGCGAAGGTCGCCCCCTGGTGGTGACTGTGCTGTCCTTTATTCTTTAATCTCTCACTTATTCTCTCTCTCGCTCTCTCTTTCAATCATTCTCTGTCTTGCTCATGATACCAATCATCTTGTAATGTCCCCCCTTAGACGGACAGAGTTGAACCAAGAGTCAGATGGCTGGCCATACTACAGGAACAGGAAAAGACTGAGAGAGACAATCCATTCCATGTAGTCCAGCCCAGCTCTACCCTCAGCCAAGCCAATCCTGAGCCATCACACTGTTGGCCTCTGTTCGGGGATATTGTGCGCGTGCGCGAGCAGAGCGTAGTGTCAGTGTGGTGTCTATCAGATCAGAGGAGGGGTGTGTGTGTGCTCCGAGTGTGTTTGATAACTTGATTAAAGAAAGGAGAAATCAAAATGTCCACCCGGAGGAGGAAGGAGAGAGGAGGAGGTACAGGGGAGATGATGTACACCAGGTCACCGATCTGTCACAGGGGCAGGGTGCACTTTGACTTTAGTGAAGAGGTGGTCAGGAGTCGTTCCCCCTCCACCACTCACAGGTGACTCTTCTTTCTTGATTCATTTTTTAAAACTTTTTTGGTAGGTTGCAGTATTTTCATAAATACCTGTGTATGATAGATTGTAGAATGGCTGTTTCAACATTTACTTATTGTACAGTAAGTAATTTCAGATAGGATTGCCCTTGCACAATAATGATTTGCAAAGACATTGCTACTTTGGTGGTGCATTTCGCTGTGTGTTTGCAATGCAATATGAAAACTTTGAATACACATTTACAGATGATGTACTTTACTAACATGCCGTGGTTCAGTGTAAGATTAAGTGTGTGTGTGTGTGTGTGTGTGTGTCAATGTGTGTGTTCCTACGCTTGTATTTGCCATCCATTATGTCAATCTGATCTCATGGTCGCTGGGAGGTGTGGGAGTAGGAAATGCCTCAGTGGGATATGGAGATATGTTCTGGGATAATCATACATGTAGGGATTACAGTGGAGGTATATGCTGCTGGGCAAATATTAAAATGGGAACAGTGTAATTTCATTAAGGATCCGCACTGATTTACCAGGCAGTCTGAATGGTAGAGGGGAAATAGATGTCAAAGGTTGGGTCAGTATTCCCAAGCGTCTCATAATAGGAGTGCTGAATCTAGGATCAGGTCCCCTCTGTCCATATAATTATAATCTAAAAGGCTAAACTGACCCTAGATCAGCACACTTACCCTGAGAGGCTTTGTGAATACGGAACCTGGAGTCATAAGGCCACTAGAGGCTAAACTGTGAGGCTTTATATGTAGTAGTACAGTAGTGTGTTCTGCTGTTGGAGGATTAGCGAGTGTTCTGTGGACTATACATTAGTAGCACCTTAAGGTCATGCTGTGGTATGGTTTGATATTAACTGGAGAGGGCAACAAAGCATTTTTGGGTAGTGGCTTGGTGCATGTTGGATTTGGAGTGTGCACGTTTCAAATATAAATGAATAGGCACACACACACATACATCCACTTAGTTGGTGCCTTATCTCTGTTTGTACACACACACACACACACACACACACATCCACTTAGTTGGTGCCTTATCTCTGTTTGTACACCTCTGTTTGTATCCCTCCCTCTGAGCAGGATATTCTATCTAGCATCTGCTCTGCTCACCTGCCTTGGCTGCTCACCTCTTGACCTCTCTGGCACTTTGTAATGTTTGGCGTCATCAGTAGAGGAAATCCGTTTATTATCTGTCATCAGCTTATGAGCCAATCGTGTGTCGTCTGCATCACACACACACACAAGGCATTGCTGCCTTAGCTCTGTGCAGCGAAATTTGGTGTGCGGATTAATTTTCTCTGTTGTGCTCAATGCCGATTTACGTCCAGTCGCAAGGGGCAATCCCCGCAATGTATCTGCCTCCCCAGTCCCCCTAAATGAATCCTCGGAACATTGAATTAAATAGTATAATACTGTCTACGTCTCTCAGACCCTCACTGATAAGACATATAGGCCCAACAAGGATGCTGAAGTAGTAAAAAGATCCCCGACCCAATAGAACAACACAGCCAACTCATCTGATCAAACTACCGTCAATCTCATTTGTCCAGGCCCGATTGGTTAAGTCATTATTTGTCATGACCTGATTGGTTAATTCAGTGACAGTGAATGATAATCCTCTCCTGCATCACTGTATGATCTCTCTGTCACCTACTGTACAGGTTTCAAGTTGTGTTAGTCGTATGTACAGGATACACATGGTATACACTGTCCAACGAAATGTATACTTGCAGGTTCCTTCTCGAACCATGCAACAATAAGAAATAAAATACAAGAATACGAACATAAAGTAAATGGCTCAGTAGTATAGAATAAACATTTTAGCATTTAACTGTACAGGTCCTGTCATACAGTAGTTCACTTCACTGTGTCACCTATTCAATTAATCAACTGTTTTTGTAAAGCCCTTTTTACATCACCAGTTGTCACAAAGTGCTTTACAGAAACCTAGCCTAAATCCCCAATGGCTTCACAGTCTAGGTTTTCCACTGATTTCAGTATTCAATATTTAATTGCTTATGATTACACTGTTTGCTGGAAAATTGCCACTCTGGGGTGGACTATTCTTACTCTCCTTTTCCCTGATCTTCACCACTCGATTCTAGGTGCATCGCTGTGAGTGACATCTGTTTTTTCTCTCTCTCTCTCTCCTGTGTCTTATTGCAGCTTCGATGTGGAGAATTCCCCGTCTGCGTGCTGCAGCCCGTCGGACCCCCAGGCATCCCCGAGCTCCGGCCTGGTCCTGCACCCCAACATGGGGAGCCACGGGCAGCGCCGCGAGTCCTTCCTCTACCGCTCCGACTCGGACTACGACCTGTCGCCCAAGTCCCGCGAGTTGTCCCGCAACTCCTCGGTCGCTGGAGAACTGTGAGTCCGCTTCTAAAGTAGTGTTGGATTTTTTTTACCTTGGGGTGAAATATGTATTTTAATATAGTTCCGTTTCAAATACTCGTACAAATGCATGATTTGGAATATTGGAATGCGTATTGGATACGTGTGTGTGTGTGTATATATATATACGTGTGTGTGTGTATATATATATATATATATATATATATATATATATATATATATATATATATATATATATATATATATATATATATATATATATATATATATACACTGAACTAAAATATAAACCCACTATGTAAAGTATTGGTAAAATCGTTGAAATTGTTGCATTTATATTTTTGTTCGGTATAGTAATGTTACATAAGGAAATCAGTCAATTGAAATATATTCATTAGGCCCTAGGGTTGATTACAGCTCTATCTTTATTGTTTCCCTTCAGGCATGGGGAAGACCTGATTGTGACTCCTTTTGCTCAGGTAAATGTTTCCTCCGTTTGTGAATCTACATTGAGATATAAAAAAAAAAAATGTTTGGAATGATTATGGATTATTACAGAATGATTATGTGATTTAACATTAGACGTGCTCTCTGGCTTAAGGTTCTTGCCAGTCTTCGCACAGTGAGGAACAACTTCACCACCTTGACCAATGTACAATGCACCTCCAATAAGTAAGGGAACCTACAATTTGCTTCTGTCTGAAATGTAATAACTCATGCATGTAGTATGTACATTGAATTTGTATGCAATGCATTTATATAGTTATCTAAATCCACAAAGAAATAAAGAAGGTGTGTTATGTCTGCCCTGAAACTTGGTAAGTCTTTGTGGCTGATGAATTTAGTGTGGTTGGTGGACTGAAAAGTTTTACCCCTGGGTAAATGCAACATAAGATCACACATATCAGTGGGTGTAACCAGTGTGCTGGAGAATTCTATACGGGAGAGAGTTTGACCTGAGGTTTCAACCAACCACTAGGTGGCACTCATATCAAGTTGATGATTTCATACTGAGACACCACCTTCAGAAAAGTATTCGCACCCTTGAATTTTTCCACATTTCTGTTTGTTTACAGCCTGAACTTGAAATAGATTAAATAGAGATTTTGTGTCGCTGGCCTGCACACGATACCCCATAATGTCAAAGTGGAATTATGTTTTTAGACATTTTTCAAGATTGTTTAAAAATGAAAGCTGAAATGTGTTTGAGTCAATAAGTATTCAAACCCTTTGCTATGGCAAGCCTAAATAAGTTCAGGAGTCAAGATTCGCTTAATAAGTCGCATAATAAGTTGCATGGAAGTCTGTGAGCAATAATGGTGTTTAACATGATTTTTGAATGATTACATCATCTCTGTACCCCACACATATATTTCTCTGTAAGGTCTCTGTCAAGCCGTGAATTTCAAATACAGATTCAACCACAAAGAACAGGGAGGTTTTCCAATGCCTCACAAAAAAAGGGAACCTATTGATAGATGGGTAAAAACATTTTTTTTTTAAAGCAGACATTGGGTACCCCTTTGAACATGGTGAAGTCATTAATTACACTTTGGATGGTGTATCAATATACCCACACACTACAAAGACACAGGCGTCCTTCCTAATTCAGTTGCTTCCTAATTCAGAAACCGCTCAGGGATTTGACAAGGAACTTTATAACAGTTACAGAGTTGAATGGCTGTGATAGGAGAGAACTAAGGATGGCTCAACAACATTGTAGTTACTCCACAATAGTAACTTAAATGACAGAGTGAAAAGAAGGAAGCCTGTACTGAATAAAAAATATTCCAAAACATTCATCCTGTTTGCAATAAGGCACTAAAGTAAAACTGCAAAAAATGTGGCAAAGATGTGAACTTTGTCCTGAATCCAAAGCATTACGTTTCTGACAAATTCAAAACAACAAATCACTGAGTAACTCTTAATATTTTCTAGCATGGTGGTGGCTGCATAATGTTATGGGTATGTTTGTCATTGGCAAGGACGTTTTTAGGATAAAAAGAAACCGAATGGAGCTAAGCACAGGCAAAATCCTAGAGGAAAAGCTGGTTTAATCTGCTTTCCAACAGACCCTGCGAGACAAATTCACCTTTCAGTAGGACAGTAACCTAAAACACAAAGCCAAATATACACTGGAGTTGCTTACCAAGAAGACATAGAATGTTCTTGAGTGGCCTGGTTACAGTTTTGACTTAAATCAGCTAGAAAATGGCTGTCTAGAAATGATCAATAACCAACTTGACAGAGCTTGAAGAATTTAAAAAATAATGTGCAAATAGTGTACAATCTAGGAGTGCAAAGCTATTAGAGACTTAACCAGAAAGACTCACAGCTGTAATCACTGCCAAAATTGATTCTAACATGTATTGACTCAGGGGTGTGAATACTTATGTAAATGAGATATCAGTATTTCATTTTCAATACATTTGCAAAAATGTCTAAAAACCATGTTTTCAGTTTATCATTATGGGGTATTGTGTGTAGATGGATGATCAATCCATTTTGAATTCAGGCTGTAACACAACAATGTGGAATAAGTCAAGGGGTATGAATACTTTCTGAAAGTGGCCTACAAGCCATTTCTAATTGTACAAAACTTGCTACTTTGAATTGCTCCCAGGCATGTGTACTTTTGTAGTTAAATGAGGTAAGGGGATAGATATGAAGTGTTGAAATATGTGTGTATATACACTGCTCAAAAAAATAAGGGAACACTAAAATAACACATCCTAGATCTGAATGAATGAATTATTCTTATTAAATACTTTTTTCTTTACATAGTTGAATGTGCTGACAACAAAATCACACAAAAATGATTAATGGAAATCAAATTTATCAACCCATGGAGGTCTTGATTTGGAGTCACACTCAAAATTAAAGTGGAAAACCACACTACAGGCTGATCCAACTTTGATGTAATGTCCTTAAAACAAGTCAAAATGAGGCTCAGTAGTGTGTGTGGGCATGCCTGGGCATGCTCCTGATGAGGTGGCGGATGGTCTCCTGAGGGATCTCCTCCCAGACCTGGACTAAAGCATCCGCCAACTCCTGGACAGTCTGTGGTGGATGGAGCGAGACATGGTGTCCCAGACATGGTGTCCCAGATGTGCTCAATTGGATTCAGGTCTGGGGAATGGGCAGGCCAGTCCATAGCATCAATGCCTTCCTCTTGCAGGAACTGCTGACACACTCCAGCCACATGAGGTCTAGCATTGTCTTGCATTAGGA
Organism: Oncorhynchus mykiss; assembly: GCF_057628025.1. Lineage (NCBI taxonomy): Eukaryota > Metazoa > Chordata > Actinopteri > Salmoniformes > Salmonidae > Oncorhynchus > Oncorhynchus mykiss. The sequence goes on from NC_143029.1 coordinate 51,646,094, forward strand.
GGAACCCAGGGCCAACCGCACCAGCATATGGTCTCACAAGGGGTCTGAGGATTTCATCTCGGTACCTAATGGCAGTCAGGCTACCTCCGTCGAGCACATGGAGGGCTGTGCGGCCCCCCAAAGAAATGCCACCCCACACCATGACTGACCCACCGCCAAACCGGTCATGCTGGAGGATGTTTCAGGCAGCAGAACGTTCTCCACGGCGTCTCCAGACTGTCACGTCTGTCACGTGCTCAGTGTGAACCTGCTTTCATCTGTGAAGAGCACAGGGCGCCAGTGGCGAATTTGCCAATCTTGGTGTTCTCTGGCAAATGCCAAACGTCCTGCACGGTGTTGGGCTGTAAGTACAACCCCCACCTGTGGACATCGGGCCCTCATACCACCCTCATGGAGTCTGTTTCTGACCATTTGAGCAGACACATGCACATTTGTGGCCTGCTGGAGGTCATTTTGCAGGGCTCTGGCAGTGCTCCTCCTGCTCCTCCTTGCACAAAGGCGGAGGTAGCGGTTCTGCTGCTGGGTTGTTGCCCTCCCATCTCCTGATGTACTGACCTGTCTCCTGGTAGCGCCTCCATGCTCTGGACACTACGCTGACAGATGCAGCAAACCTTCTTGCCACAGCTCGCATTGATGTGTCATCCTGGATGAGCTGCACTACCTGAGCCACTTGTGTGGGTTGTAGACTCCGTCTCATGCTACCACTAGAGTGAAAGCACCGCCAGCATTCAAAAGTGACCAAAACATCAGCCAGGAAGCATAGGAACTGAGAAGTGGTCTGTGGTCCCCACCTGCAGAACCACTCCTTTATTGGGGGTGTTAATTGCCTGTAATTTCTACCTGTTGTCTATTCCATTTGCACAACAGCATGTGAAATTTATTGTCAATCAGTGTTGCTTCCTAAGTGGACAGTTTGATTTCACAGAAGTGTGATTGACTTGGAGTTACATTGTGTTGTTTAAGTGTTCCCTTTATTTTTTTTAGCAGTGTATATATGAGTAGAAAGATGAATGTGATTGAAATAACCAGAATTTCCATCAGGATATTTTCCGCTGTTTTTATTTGTCGGCTTTTGGCTTATGTATTTTACTTAGTTGATGATGGAAGTTATAGGCCTCCTGCTGCGTTGGCCTGTAGGCGATCTCTGAGTTCTATGCGCTCATTTCTTTAGCCGCCAATGGACCCACAGTGTATCAATAACCAGGTTTCCATCCAACCTTTTTATGCTAGTAAAGAACATGTCGGATAAAAACACGTCACGTCAGACTGGATGGAAACAGCAAATTTGACAATAACCTTTCCAAATGTCGACAAAACAAAATATGCTAGATGAGGTGGGATCTTTTTGTGTGTCAAATGAATTATGCGAGAAATGGCGGTGGAAATGCTTTTATGCACAAACATTGATATCATAACCATCATACCAAAGTGAACTTGGATTAACGTGATGACATATATTGTGTGGTCCTCGACTCGTGAAAGCATGCAGATTATAAGGCAACAGATGAAATAAGTTACGATGAACTTCACAGGGTGGTGAAAGTGCACGGTGATGAGGTTGACGCTCATGTCCAATAAATATCAAGGATCTTATTCTGGTGGCATGATGATCGATGCTTGGCTGCCGTTTGACAAATAAAAATAATCTCACTCTTTTGTCCATAATAATCTCATCATGTAGAGTAGCCAACCCGCACTGTATCTGTGAGCTGTTGGCTAGAGAGCATGTGCCAATACCAGAGTGGGCATATTCTCTATATAACCCAACTTTTTTTGTGACATTACCATGAGTAGAGTTGAAAATGCGATTTGAAACCCATTTAACTTGTATTTTTTATTTGGTACATCGGAATTTAGCTAATGAAACAGTATTTCTGTCTGTAATAAAGTCCTTTTGTGGGGATCCAGGCCCACCCATGGCTGCACCCCTGCCTAGTCATGTGAAGTCCATAGATTTGAGCCTAATAAATGTATTTCAATTGACTCATTTCCTTACATGAACTACGTAGTGTATTTTTACACTACATGACCAAAAGTATGTGGACACATTTCCCGTTGAATATCTCATTCCAAAATCATGGGCATTAATATGGAGTTTGGGCATTGTCATGCTGAAACAGGAAAGGGCTTTCCCCAAACTGTTGCCACAAAGTTGGAAGCACAGAATTGTCTAGAATATCGTTGAATGCTGTAGCGTTAAAATTCCCCTTCACTGGAACTAAGGAGCCTAATCCGAACCATGAAAAACAGCCCCAGACCAGTGTTCCTCCTCCACCAAACTTTACGGTTGGCACTATGCATTGGGGCAGCTGGCGTTCTCCTGGCATCCACCAAACCCTGATTTGTCCGTCGGACTGCCAGGTGGTGAAGCGTGATTCATCACTCCAGAGAACAAGTCCAACGGCAGCGAGCTTTACACCACTCCAGCCGATGCTTGGCATTGCACATAGTGATTTTAGGATTTTTGCTAATTTATACAAAATTAAAAACTGAAATATCACATTCATATAAGTATTCAGACCCTTTACTCAGTACTTTGTTGAGGGCACCTATGGCAGCGGTTACAGCCTCGAGTCTTCTTGGGTAAGACGCTATAAGCTTTTTGGGGAGTTTCTCCCATTTTTCTCTATAGATCCTCTCAAGCTCTGTCAGGTTGGATGGGGAGTGTCGCTGCACAGCTATTTTCAGGTCTCTCCAGAGATGGTCAATCGGGTTCAAGTCCGGGCTCTGGCTGGGCCACTCAAGGACATTCAGACTTGTCCCAAAGCCACACCTGCATTGTCTTGGCTGTGTGCTTTTGGTCATTGTCCTGTTGTAAGATGAATCTTCACCCCAGCATGAGGTCCTGAGCGCTCTGGAGCAGGTTTTCATCAAGGATCTCTCTGTACTTTGCTCTGTTCATTGTCTTAATGTTGTATCATTTAATGTGACGACTGCTATTCATCAAATAATGAACTGTTTCTCTAATTACGTGATTAAATTAATCAGGCAACTATTAACTCAGTAACCTGGGGCACCATGGGAAAAGTTTGTTTAATGAGTTACCGTTTCCCAAATGAACTCAAAGAATATCAGAATATTGATTTCATAGCCGTCGCCAATTAATTAACATCTCACCCTGAGCGTCGCTTAAGTCGTAAATCTGCACAAACCCGGTTCTCACTAAATCATTCCGAACCACACCAATTGAGATGATTTATTTATTTACTAACAGGCTAAATTATAACATAAGATACACATTCACAAACACACAGTCAAGGCTATTGATTAGAACTTAGTACAGTGAAACAGGACCAACACAATATGACACGTTACACAAGATAGGGATTTAGAGAGAGAGAGTGCACGAGAGAAAAGCACACCTGGATACATTTGTAAACTATGCTTAGTTTAGCCCTAATACCTTGTCTCAAACTGCCGGTCTTATGGGTCAGAATTATATTGGTGTAATTATTTGAAGGTCTCCATTGGGGTATCTCTTCGTGGACTGAGTTCCGCTTAGGAGGTATAGCCGATGGCAGCACCTCCTTCGTTACCGGGTGTAAGTCTCTGATTGTCCACACGATGTCAGTGTCCTTTCTCTTAGTGGTCTGTTCCCTTGCACTTGTTCTGTGAGAGTGGACTTCTGAGGAGGTTAAGGAGGTTAAGTTCTCTGGGGTGTATCTAGTTACGAGGCAAGGTATCTGGATTTTACTCTGATCTAGTTTAGACCACTAAATTCACAGTTCATCCTTACAAAAACATTCTATTTGATCTGGATATTTTCTACACAATGCACAGTATGTAAACATCATGTACATATTATGAAAACTCTTCAAGTTAATGTTTTCGTAATGTCGTCATTTAACTTTAAGTAATATAAAATGACATGCATTTTCATATTCCATCTATCGTTGTTACCACCATTTTGGCTGATGAAATATATTGTCACAAAGTCAATTTTTTGCATGTTACCGTTCTGAGGTAGAGTCTCCATAGGCCCACCATACATTCCAATCCTCTACACTGAGAGGACAAAGGATTCGTCTCCTGCCTTACGATGGGTGTGAGGTGTCATAAACCACCCCCTCCATCAATCCCTCTATACCTCTCCCCCTCTGTGTGAGTGAGAGGTGTCTCTGTAGGACTGTGATCCACGGTAACCTGAACCGAACAGGCCAATCATGACATATTTCCCTCGATCCTGACTATTCTCTCAGTCCCTGCCTTTTACAGAGGAGTGGTTTCCGTCTGACCTCTCCACCATAAAGGCCTTGGTAGAGTGCTGCAGAGATTGTTGTCCTTCTGGAAGCTTCTCCCATCTCTACAGAGGAACTCTGGAGCTCTGTCAGAGTGAACATTGGGTTCTTGGTCACCTCCCTGACCAAGGCCCTTCTCCCCCAATTGCTCAGTTTGGCCGGGCGGCCAGCTCTTGGTGGTTCCAAACGTCTTCCATTTAAAAACAATGGAGGCCACTGTGTTCTTGGGGACATTCAATGCTGCAGAAATGTTTTGGTACTCTTCCCCAGATCTGTACCTCGACACAACCCTGTCTCGGAACTCTACGGACAATTCCTTTTGACCTCATGGCTTGGTTTTTGCTCTTACATGCACTGTCAACTGTGGGACCTTTATATAGACAGGTGTGTGCCTTTCCAAATCATGTCCAATCAATTGAATTTACCACCGGTGGACTCCAATCAAGTTATAGAAACATGTCAAGGATTATCAATGGAAACAGGACACACATGAGCGCAATTTCGAGTCTCATAGCAAAGGGTCTGAATATTTATGTATGGTGGCCAATGTAAATATGGTGGCCAATGTAAAATATGGTGGCCAGCGCATGTCCAGGCCCGTCTGAAGTTTGCCAATGACCATCTGGATGATCCAGAGGAGTAATGGGTGAAGGTCATGTGGTCCGATGAGACAAAAATAGAGCTTTTTGGTCTAAACTCCACTCGCCGTGCTTGGAGGAAGAAGAAGGAAGAGTACAACCCCAAGAACACCATCCCAACCGTGAAGCATGGCGGTGGAAACATCATTCTTTGGGGATGCTTTTCTGCAAAGGGGACAGGACGACTGCACCGTATTGAGGGGAGGATGGATGGGGCCATGTATCGCAAGATCTTGGCCAACAACCTCCTTCCCTCAGTAAGAGCATTGAAGATGGGTCGT